>NC_088239.1:62495658-62535658 GCF_036934945.1 Oncorhynchus masou masou
GTCTGAGTCTGTCAGAGTGTTTAGGAATCAAAGTAAGTCTGAGTCTGTCAGTCTGTCAGAGTTAGTCTGAGCGTATCAGAATGCTAAGGAATCAGAGTTAGTCTGAGTCTGTCAGAACGCTAAGGAATCAGAGTTAGTCTGAGTCTGTCAGAGTGCTTAGGAATCAGAGTTAGTCTGAGTCTGTCAGAACGCTAATCAGAGTTAGTCTGAGTCAGACTTAGGAATTTGTCTGAGTCTGTCAGAATGCTAAGGAATCAGAGTAAGTCTGAGTCGGTCAGAATGCTAAGAATCAGACTTAGTCTGAGTCTGTCAGAACGCTAAGGAATCAGAGTAAGTCTGAGTCTGTCAGAATGCTTAGGAATCAGACTTAGTCTGAGTCTGTCAGAACGCTAAGGAATCAGAGTAAGTCTGAGTCTGTCAGAATGCTTAGGAATCAGAGTCTGAGTCTGAACGTCGGAATCAGAGTGTCTGAGTCGGTCATCAGAGTTAGTCTGAGTCTGTCAGAACGCTAAGGAATCAGACTTAGTCTGAGTCTGTCAGAATGCTAAGGAATCAGAGTTAGTCTGAGTCTGTCAGAATGCTAAGGAATCAGAGTTAGTCTGAGTCTGTCAGAATGCTAAGGAATCAGAGTTAGTCTGAGTCTGTCAGAATGCTAAGGAATGTCAGAACGCTAAGGAATCAGTCTGAGTCTGTCAGAACGCTAAGGAATCAGACTTAGTCTGAGTCTGTCAGAATGCTAAGGAATCAGAGTTAGTCTGAGCGTATCAGAATGCTAAGGAATCAGAGTTAGTCTGAGCGTATCAGAATGCTAAGGAATCAGAGTTAGTCTGAGTCTGTCAGAACGCTAAGGAATCAGAGTTAGTCTGAACGTGTGCCTGTGGTGTGGTCCTACTCTCTGTGTATGTACCTGCAGCTGCTGTACCAGAGTGCTGGCCTGTTGTGGGCATCTGAAGTCCTCTGGCACCGTGGAGTTTAGGGGCCTGTGGGGCTCATTGGGGGGTGAGGGGGTCCGTCTGTACTGCTCAGCAGCACCTCTCTCACTATGTCAGCAGTGGACTTGAAAACCAGGGCGGGCTCCACTGACAGAGACCTCTTTCTGGGGGAGTTTTTGCTCTTGGGGGGTGGAGGGTGTAGCCGTTTATGGGGAAGCGGACCCTGGGTCTACCTTGGAAAAGTCTGGGGTGGGTCCCTCTTCTGGGATGGGGTGGGCTGTCTCATCTTCCTCGGAGAGTGAGAGGCGTGTTGCCAGTAGTTAGTGCCTGACTCATCCTGTAGGCTCTCTTCACCCCCCTTGTTTCTCTATCTGAGTCGGTAAGATATCCCATGCTCAGGAAAGATGGCTGCTGGGTAAGGGGAGGTCCTAGGCTTGAGCTCCTCCCCCCTTCCAATGAGGCCTGGGGGCATGGCTCATTTGGCTGCTGCGGGATTCAGGAAGGCTCTCTGTAAAGGTGGGTTCCTCCGGGAATGTCTCAGCTTCAATCCCGGGAGCATTAGCCAACTCCTCGGAGGAGAAGTGGAGGAGGTAAAGAAAGGTACAACCTCTGGGAGGGGAGGAGGGATACGTGGGGGATGGACTGAGCAGGTCAGGTGGGAAAAGGGAGGAGAGGTCTTCAGACACACTCTCTACCAATCGTGTCCTCCCTCTGTTGTCACTCTCTACTAACCGTGTCCTCCCTCTTTTGTCACTCTCTACCAACCGTGTCCCACCCTCTGTTGTCACTCTCTACTAATCGTGTCCTCCCTCTGTTGTCACTCTCTACTAACTGTGTCCCCCTCTCTGTTGTCACTGTTGTCATCTCTACTAACCGTGTCCTCCCTCTGTTGTTACTCTCTACTAACCGTGTCCTCCCTCTGTTGTCACTCTCTACTAACCGTGTCCTCCCTCTGTTGTCACTCTCTACCAACCGTATCCTCCCTCTGTTGTCACTCACTACTAACCGTGTCCTCCCTCTGTTGTCACTCTCTACTAACCGTGTCCCCTCTCTGTTGTCACTCTCTACTAACCGTGTCCTCCCTCTGTTGTCACTCTCTACTAACCGTGTCCCCTCTCTGTTGTCACTCTCTACTAACCGTGTCCTCCCTCTGTTGTCACTCTCTACCAATCGTGTCCCCTCTCTGTTGTCACTCTCTACTAACAGTGTCCTCCCTCTGTTGTCACTCTCTACCAATCGTGTCCCCTCTCTGTTGTCACTCTCTACTAACCGTGTCCTCCCTCTGTTGTCACTCTCTACCAACCGTGTCCTCCCCCCGTTGTCACTCTCTACCAACCGTATCCCCTCTCTGTTGTCACTCTCTATTAACCGTGTCCCCTTTCTATTGTCACTCTCTACTAACCGTGTCCTCCCTCTGTTGTCACTCTCTACCAACCGTCCCCCCCCTCTGTTGTCACTCTCTACTAATCGTGTCCCCTCTCTGTTGTCACTCTCTACTAACCGTGGCCTCCCTCTGTTGTCACTCTCTACCAACCGTGTCCTCCCTCTGTTGTCAATCTCTACCAACCGTATTCCCTCTCTGTTGTCACTCTCTACCAACCGTATCCCCTCTCTGTTGTCACTCTCTACCAATCGTGTCCCCTCTCTGTTGTCACTCTCTACCAACCGTCCCCCCCTCTGTTGTCACTCTCTACCAATCATGTCTTTCCTCTGTTGTCACTTTGTTGTCACTCCCTCTGGGTCCAAGGCTCCAGAGTACCAGGGCAGATCATCCTCTCCATTCTCCACTCCCTCCTCTTCTCCCTCCTCCTCTTCTTCCCCCAGACCCACATTATGCAAGGCGTTCTCCAGTCCTATAATCCCATTCTCATCCATCTGGCTGGCTGTCCTCTTCTTCCTCTTCTTTCCTGTCCCCACCTTCCTTCTCATCCCCATCCCACCAGTCCACGTCTGAGTCTATGGAGCTGTAGGGAGAGGGGTGTTGAGGAGCAGGGGTCCAGAACAGAACCCCTGCCCTGGTACTGCGCCCTCTGGTCTCCATCCTCTCTCTCTGGTTCTCTCTCTCTCAAGTCTGACCTCTAGCCATAGGCTGCTCTGGTGCTCCTCTGAAGCCCACCTCCCACAGCCATGGCTCAGAATCTAGCCTTCTGGACCTGGCTGTAGGTCTGTTCTTATGGAAAGCTTTGTCATGGGTCACTGGATACTCTGAAACCAAATGCAGTAATATTACAGGATTAGTGAGGGAAGTCTAACTCACTTTGCCCAGTACAACAAATTTCAAATGCAAGCACACACATATTCACAGGTTGCATTATAAATGTTGCCCTTTCCCCTACATTGGGCACTACTTTTGACCAAGGACTTTAGGGAATAGGGTGGCATTTAGGATGCTCCCACAGACACACGGTAATGCTGCGTACGCACCAACATCTGGGGATGTTCTTCTCTGAAGACAGATGTGACTTCACTACACTGAAAACTGCAGGCCATCTTTGAGGCAGTAAGGCCATCATTCAATCATTTGATGCAGAACACAGAGCTAATGAACTGTGATTAAAGAGCAAGGAAATGAACAGTCTGTCTTCATCCTTATAGACAGCTGCTCCCTACTGTTAACATGGAAGCATCTTAATTAACAGATAATCATGTGTCACTCCTTCAGTATGCCCAATATTTCATACTTACGTAGGAGGGCTTTTTCTCTCTCTCTCTTTAAACATTTTTTTGGGGTTAATGTTTGCTTTATTCAGAGACAGACTATAATATGAGGAGACAGATTAGAGAGAGACAAAGGGTGGGAACAGGGATTGAACCCCGGTCTCCCCGGTCTGTGTTTAGACCCCCAGACCATGTGGCCTGCACAAAAGAAGGGCTTTCATACAGGAGAGGGGAATGGGGATATTAATTCCTAAAGGTAATCTTAGAAGAAATAAAGATCCATGTTTCAGTTAAACTATGCAAATTATGAAGATCAATTGACTTATCAAATTGAATTGCTCAGTTTTGAGAGATATTGCATATAGCGATTTAGGCTAGCAATGGGAACACATCTGGGGTTCCTATCAAGATAAAATTATTTTTTGATGTCATGGAGTCTTTGACTGTCACCATAGCAACAGACAACACCAAACCCTGCCTTACTGAGCTCGGAGAACAACAGGCCTCAAAGCTGCACTTCTTATCTCTACCTTCAGCCAATCAGCATTCACACAGCATTGACTCATGGACAACAAAAAAGCATGGAGAGAAGACAAATGAGACGTTTCTGGGGGTTTGAGTGGGAAGCAGCTATAGACTCATCTGTAATGGTGACACGTACCTCCTCACCATACTGGAGTGCACTTTCATGCACTTCAAAATACCTCACACAAGAATATAAACGTTCTACCTGTGAATGTGTTGTAGGACTAAGAATGGAACAGAATCTATTAGGATAACAAATCAGTTTTGCAAGACACAAAGACCCAGAAGTGTTTGGAGAATATATTGTTACAAACAATATGTCTAACCATAAGCAACATCCAAACGTGTAGTTTTGAGATATGAATATTCAGATGCTGTATGTTGAATAAATGTGAAAATGTGCATTTCAGAATCCAGACATACTCCATATTTGAGAAAACACTATAATAAGGCCAATTTCATCATGATTAAAACAAAATGGTTTGTGATACCAATGTAAAAAGCACGTTAAGCATCCTTCCTCTCAATGAAGTTGCTATGTGAGATTTGCCAGAACAATCTGAGATGCCAGCAGACTCATATAGCCCCTCTGCCCTCATTTCATACGCACATGTATGGAGAGTCTCTCCCCACAGAGGAGAAGAGGTAGCTGGGCTGACGCAGCATGAGACAACTGAGACAACTGGGAAAAAAACAAGCACTTCAGGCAGATAAACAACTTCGGGGCATTTTTCTATGCTAATTTCAGATCCGGGACATAGTTCATTAGTGAATATCAGACTTATTTTGATGTAGCCTAGATAGGATGCATACAAAATAAACAACTTATCTTAAGTAGGACTATAAATTGAAACTGTAGGATCATATCTTTGATACATTGATTAGGCTAGTATGCACAGCTTCACTCATCAATAGAACAATATAGCCATTCTGTTGATTGTAAAGCATAAAGAATGTGGACTCACCTGTTGCTTAAATCCAAGCGACGTTTCCATACAGCCCTGAAACCTGAAACCATACTCCAAGATTGTATGTGGTCAGGCTGGGGTATTAAACCGTGCGGGGTTTACCTACAGCTCACAGACAGACAGGGCTGATCTGTTGAGCACACCCACTAGTACCTCTCCACAAGAGCCCCACAGAGCCACACTGACATCTAGGCCACTCCTTGGGGTGCCAGGGGAGCTGTCTCTCTTTGAGACTGGGATGACGGGAGCTGCCAAGCTAGGCTAATTAACGCCCCTGCCAGCGAGGCTCTCCGCGACGACAGACTCCCAGCCCTCCCTCCCAAAGCTGTCAGGACAGACATCAACGGAGCCAAAAGCAACACATTTCAGTTTTGTTAGGCTGAAGACGAGAATTCTGATGATTCTATGAATCTATTTGAAGCCTCAGGATATCACTCAAGCTGAGAGAGAGCCCAGTCCAGTAAATATTAGCTAAGATGACCTGCTAAATATCTAAGCAACATAGGCTAATCTTCTTACGAGGCAAGGGGGAGAGATAAGGATGTGCAGACAGTCACAGAGCAGAATTTGTTGGGTGCTCATGCTAGGAGAACGACAAACAGGCCTGGACCTAGTGCTGTGAATAGTGCTCAAAGTTTTAACTTAGCAAAACCAAAGTTAGGGGACCACAGTAGTTTAAGTGACTAATACCAGGTTATTACAAAATTCCCAAGTCTCTAAACTGCCTACCCACAAGATTTTTCATCCTGACAACATGCTATATCAGTTATTCAAGGTTGATCAATGTTTAGTGAGCTGAGGACAACAGTCCCACTGATGCAGTGAAATTAGGAGAAACATTACAGGGCGTCAGTGGTCCCTTGACTCCACTGGGGTAAAGCACACAGAGGCCGCCCAAGAGAGCCCATCACACTTGTCAATTCTTCATACTTGTGTAGTAACATTGTAAAATGACTATGTAACAACAAAGTAATACATAGATACAACTAATGTACAGTATGACATTTTTACATAACATTTTAGGAATAGCTTTGCATAGCACAATGGAGTTGGGAGGTTTATCAAACACACACACACACACACACACGCACACACACACACACACACACACACACACACACACACACACACACACACACACACACACACACACACACACACACACACACACACACACACACACACACACACACACACACACACACACACACACACACACGTACAGATTCTAAACTTACCTTGTGCTTCTTAGGTTATATCATCCAAGGCAGTCGTAGCAGGAATTCAGAGAGACAGTGAAATTGCAGCATCGGCAGACTTAGAAGTAGCAGGCCTTATTTGCCTTGAAAACTGCATACAAAAAAAGACTCACCCCAATGTCACCAAGCGACCATGAGGTGCATGGCAAAACATGACTTCACTCAATGCCACCTGAGTAAACAAAAAGACTGAGCTATAGCTAGGTTCAGTTTCAATTCAGTCACTGACCATAGCAAAGAGTATACATCTTTATCTTAAAACCTGTGCTATAATATCTACATCTATTCTGCCTATTTATCTATTCTTTCTCGGGCATGAATGCACTCTCCAAGTCGCTCCAAGTCCCGAAAAATCTGTATTTGAATTTCCATCACTCTCTATTTTAAATTTATAGTCATAACTTATTAAAAGTAGATTACAGCTAATTCATGGTTAACGCAAATTAACTGGGTTGTAATACCTGATCGTGGACAATAATGTAAATCTATCAGGAAAAAGGTGAAAGAGTATTGTTGGATAATTCTTCCGTTCTCGTGGCATGGCATAGATTTTCAAAGCTAAATGTTATCAAGAAACCAAACAATAGAGTGATTCGCTAGGGGGCAGGACTTTCTGACTGGTTTTTCCAGAAATAAAAATGTGCAGTAAATGCATATGAAAATGTAGACATAAGAATATAAGAGCTCCTCCAGTGAGTCAGAGATCAAATGCTTCTCTCTATAGCCTCCCGGATAGATATAATCAGTATATTATAATAATTATCAGAATTATGTATCAACACCAATGATGTGTATGGCTTAATACATATCATTCATTCATTATGACTCAAATGATAAAGGGGAAAATAAAACTGCTCAGTATCACTTCAACAACATGAGGTCGACATTTTCTTATATTTTCAATGCCATGTATTATTGTTCCTCTAGATGGCAGCCTTAGATGAATTACTGCAGAAACGTTCTACGTCTGTTGTGTCTCTTATTCTACATATAACATTTTCTACATGAATGAAAACACCCATTATTCCCACACATTATGTGTATTAGTAAGGTTTGACTCCAAAAGACTGCTGATCTAAGATCAGGACCCGTAATCATAAAGCATCTCAGAGTGGGACTGCTGATCTAAGATCAGGACCCATAATCATAAAGCATCTCAGAGTGGGACTGCTGATCTAAGATCTGGACCCGTACTCATAAAGCATCTCAGAGTTGGAGAGCTGATCTATGATCAGGACCCGTAATCATAAAGCATCTCAGAGTGGGACTGCTGATCTAAGATCTGGACCCATAATCATATAGCATCTCAGAGTGGGACTGCTGATCTAAGATCAGGACCCATAATCATAAAGCGTCTGTCTCAGAGTTGGAGAGCTGATCTAAGATCAGGACCCATAATCATAAAGCGTCTGTCTCAGAGTTGGAGAGCTGATCTACGATCAGGACCCGTACTCATAAAGCGTCTGTCTCAGAGTTGGAGAGCTGATCTAAGATCAGGACCCGTACTCATAAAGCGTCTGTCTCAGAGTTGGAGAGCTGATCTACGATCAGGACCCGTACTCATAAAGCGTCTGTCTCAGAGTTGGAGAGCTGATCTACGATCAGGACCCGTACTCATAAAGCGTCTGTCTCAGAGTTGGAGAGCTGATCTACGATCAGCACCCGTACTCATAAAGCGTCTGTCTCAGAGTTGGAGAGCTGATCTAAGATCAGGACCCGTACTCATAAAGCGTCTGTCTCAGAGTTGGAGAGCTGATCTAAGATCAGGACCCGTACTCATAAAGCGTCTGTCTCAGAGTTGGAGAGCTGATCTACGATCAGGACCCGTACTCATAAAGCGTCTGTCTCAGAGTTGGAGAGCTGATCTAAGATCAGGACCCGTACTCATAAAGCGTCTGTCTCAGAGTTGGACTGCTGATCTAAGATCAGGACCCGTACTCATAAAGCGTCTGTCTCAGAGTTGGAGAGCTGATCTACGATCAGGACCCGTACTCATAAAGCGTCTGTCTCAGAGTTGGAGAGCTGATCTAAGATCAGGACCCGTACTCATAAAGCGTCTGTCTCAGAGTTGGAGAGCTGATCTACGATCAGGACCCGTACTCATAAAGCGTCTGTCTCAGAGTTGGAGAGCTGATCTAAGATCAGGACCCGTACTCATAAAGCGTCTGTCTCAGAGTTGGAGAGCTGATCTAAGATCAGGACCCGTACTCATAAAGCGTCTGTCTCAGAGTTGGACTGCTGATCTAAGATCAGGACCCGTACTCATAAAGCGTCTGTCTCAGAGTTGGAGAGCTGATCTAAGATCAGGACCCGTACTCATAAAGCGTCTGTCTCAGAGTTGGAGAGCTGATCTAAGATCAGGACCCGTACTCATAAAGCGTCTGTCTCAGAGTTGGAGAGCTGATCTAAGATCAGGACCCGTACTCATAAAGCGTCTGTCTCAGAGTTGGAGAGCTGATCTACGATCAGGACCCGTACTCATAAAGCGTCTGTCTCAGAGTTGGAGAGCTGATCTAAGATCAGGACCCGTACTCATAAAGCGTCTGTCTCAGAGTTGGACTGCTGATCTAAGATCAGGACCCGTACTCATAAAGCGTCTGTCTCAGAGTTGGAGAGCTGATCTACGATCAGGACCCGTACTCATAAAGCGTCTGTCTCAGAGTTGGAGAGCTGATCTAAGATCAGGACCCGTACTCATAAAGCGTCTGTCTCAGAGTTGGAGAGCTGATCTACGATCAGGACCCGTACTCATAAAGCGTCTGTCTCAGAGTTGGAGAGCTGATCTAAGATCAGGACCCGTACTCATAAAGCGTCTGTCTCAGAGTTGGAGAGCTGATCTAAGATCAGGACCCGTACTCATAAAGCGTCTGTCTCAGAGTTGGACTGCTGATCTAAGATCAGGACCCGTACTCATAAAGCGTCTGTCTCAGAGTTGGAGAGCTGATCTAAGATCAGGACCCGTACTCATAAAGCGTCTGTCTCAGAGTTGGAGAGCTGATCTAAGATCAGGACCCGTACTCATAAAGTGTCTGTCTCAGAGTTGGACTGCTGATCTAAGATCAGGACCCGTACTCATAAAGCGTCTGTCTCAGAGTTGGACTGCTGATCTAAGATCAGGACCCGTAATCATAAAGCTTTATCTTGGCCAGGTCACAGTTTCAAATGAGAACTTGTTCTCAACTAGCCAACTTGGTTAAATAAAGGTGGAAAAAAAATAATAACAATTCAGAGTAGGAGTGCTGATCCTGGATCAGGTCATTCATGTCCATGCAATCTTAGTTATTATAATATAGAAACTGATCCTAAATCAGCACTAAAACTCTGAGACGTTTTATGAATATGTAATCTTGTTCATGGAGATCTAAAAGGCAAAACTGATCCTAGATTAGCACTCCTACTCCGAGACACTTGATACATACAGCCCCAGGAATATAAGAATAAAGCTGAGGCCCCAGACCGGCATCTTCCACTGGGTGTCAATGGTGCTGCTATGGTCCTCCCCAGGAAGGGCTGAGGTAGAGGAGCCGAATACTAATGCAGTCTACAGCCAGTGATGGGGTGTCTGTGGCTAGTGGGAAAGGTGTGCCTGGTGCCAGTAACGTCAAGCCCTGGTGTCTCCATCCTCCACACTTAAGAGGCAGAACGATGACAAACCCTTCTTATGGCTGGTCGGCTGACACAACTTTGACACGACAATTACTCAAAGAGCATGTATCTCCTCTGTAGGGATGTGTGTGTGCGTGTGTGCCTGTGTCAGAGAGAGAGAGTGGGGATGCCGTTTGTGTTTTTGTGAGTGAGTGTGTGTATTGAATGAGAGAGAAAGCTTATCTGGTAGAGAAAGAATGACGAGAAAGACAGAGACAAAGACAGACAGACAGATAGATAGATAGATAGATAGATAGATAGACAAGAGGGAGAGGTAGGGAGAGAGAGGGAGAGGTAGGGAGAGAGAGAGAGAGAGAGAGAGAGAGAGAGAACGTAAAGAGACAAGAAAACAGATACAGAGATTTAATCATAGGGTGAATGTTGCAAAATTCTTGTTATTTTCTAAAACATCTCAGATTTTCAAGACATCCTGTTTGAAAAACTCACTGGAATTTTGCAACCAAAGGTATTGATGTTCATGTCATGTTTCTGTATCACTTGTTTGTGTATTGTTTGAGTATGGAACATTAGTAGCCTAGAATGTGTGTGTATGACTGTCTTTCTATTTCTATGTTATTAGCTCACTGTGTTGTCATAAACTCTGCACTGCCTGAGCACAAAGGCTTAGCAGAAAAAGGCACAGACAGCCAGGCAGTTCTTGTGCAGTTACCTTTACTGTCAAATTAAACACACTTTCTGTATAAATAGCATGGCTGTGTTCAACACTTGTCATTACACTGTACAAGAGGCAGGCAAATCAAGAACGTTGAAGGGAAGAAAACAAAAACACCAAAAACAACTTGTGCAGCTAATGGGGAGGCACACTTAGTGAGACAGAAACAAACAGGAGTGATTATCAGTAGACTCCAATAGGTTGTTATTAATATAACATAAGATGCAGAGTGAACATTTTGCCTGCCGGGGGCAAGGAGACCCGCAGCTCCGCTAAAAACATTGACAACTGTGTGCCGTTCTCAAGGGATTGTTAAATAAATATAAAATACTTGGCTGTAATATTAACACCTCTTGATGGGCATGGTGAGACCTACACATTTCCCATTTTAATAGCAATAAGGCACTACAGGGGTTTGTGGTATACTAATATACCACGGCTAAGGGCTGTATACTCAGGGTTGCGTTGTGCATAAGAACAGCCCTTAGATGTGGTATATTGGCCATATACCACACCCCCCCCCCGGACCTTATTGCTTAAATAACTCTGATGATGGAGCTAAATGTGGAATAATGGGAAATGTGTAGTTCTGACTATATGCTCTTCATGAGGTGATGATATTACAACCAAATAGTTATCAAATGTACTTAACAATCCCTTGAAAAAAGCACACAGTTGTCAATGGTTTAACTAAGGGGAGCTGGGGGTCTCCTTGCCCCCCAGCAGCCAAATTGAACGCTATTGTGACGTTTTATCGATAACAACCTGTAAGTAGCACAGGTTCATGTGTTTACTACATGGCCAAAAGAATGTGGACATCCATTAAACTTAGTGTATCTGGCTATTTCAGCCACACTTGTTGCTGGCAGGTGTATAAAATTGAGCACACAGCCATGCATTCTCCATACACAAACACTGGCAGTAGAATGGCCCGTAATGAAGAGCTCAGTGACATTGAACGTGGAACCGCCATAGGATGCCACCTTTTCAACAAGTCAGTTCGTCAAATTTCTGCCATGCCTAGAGCTGTCCCGGTCAACTGTAAGTGCTGTTATTGTGATGTGGAAACATCTAGCAGCAACAACAGCTCAGCCGCGAAGTGGTAGGCCACACAAGCTCACAGACCGGGACCGCCAAGTGTTGAAGCACGTAGCACGTAGCACGTAAAAATGGTCTGTCCTCAGTTGCAACACTCACTACCGAGTTCTAAACTGCCTCTGGACACAACATCAGCACAAGAACTATTCGACGGGAGATTCATTAAATAAGTTTCCATGCCCAAGCAGCCAAACACAAGTCTAAAATCACCATGCGCAATGCCAAGTGTCTGCTGGAGTGGTGTAAAGCTCGCCGTTCTCGCCTAGAATGTGTGTGTATGTGATAAATCACACTTCACCATCTGGCAGTCTGACGAACAAATCTGGGTTTTGTGGATGCTAGGAGAACGCTACCTGCCCGAATGCATAGTGCTAACTGTAAAGTTTGGTGGATGAGGAATAATGGTCTGGGGCTTTTTTCATGGTTCAGGTTAGGCCCCTTAGTTCCAGTGAAGGAAAAACCTTAACGCTGCAGCATACAATGACTGTGCTTCCAACTTTGTGACAACAGTTTGGGGAAGGCCCTTTCCTGTTTCAGCATGACAATGCCCTTGTGCACAAAGCAAGGTCCATACAGAAATGGTTTGTTGAGATCAGTGTGGAAGAACTTGACTGCTATACACAGAACCCTGACCTCAACCCCATTGAACACCTTCGGGATAAATTGGAACACTGACTGCAAGCCAGGCCTAATCGCCCAACATCAGGGCTTGACCTCACTAATGCTCTTGTGGTTGAATGGAACCAAGTCCCTGCAGAAATGTTCCAACATCTACTGGAAAGCCTTCCTAGAAGAGAGGAGGCTGTTATAGCAGCAAAGGGGGGACCAATTTCATAATAACCCCATGATTTTGTAATGAGATGTTCATCTAGCAGGTGTCCACATAATTTTGACCATGTAGTGAATGAGCAGAGGGGAGAAATACATTAGAATGACCAGTCTACGCCTGCATCCAAAATGACAACCTATTCCCTACACAGTGCATTCGGAAAGAATTTAGATCCCTTCCCCACATTTTGTTATGTTACATTCTTATTCTAAAATGGATTAAATACTGTTTTTTCCTCATCCATCTACACACAATACCCCATAATGACAAAGCGAAAACAGGTTTTAAGAAATGTGTTAAAATGTATAAAACATAAATAACATAAATACCTTATTTACATAAGTATTTAGACCCTTTGCTATGAGACTCGAAATTGAGCTCAGGTGCATCCGGTTTCCATTGATCATCCCTCAGATGTTTCTACAACTTGATTGGAGTCCACCTGTGGTAAATTCAATTGATTGGACATGATTTGGAAAGGCACACACCTGTCTATATAAAGGTCCCACAGTTGACAGTGAATGTCAGAGTTAAACCAAGTCATGAGATCGAAGGAATTGTCCGTAGAGCTCCGAGACAGGATTGTGTCGAGGCAGAGATCTGGGGAAGGGTACCAAAAAATCTATTCAACATTGAAGGTCCCCAAGAACACAGTGGCCTCCATCATTCTTAAATGGAAGAAGTTTGGAACCACCAAGACTCTTCCTAAACCTGGCCGCCCAGCCAAACTGAGCAATCGGGTGAAAAGGGCCTTGTTCAGGGAGGTGACCAAGAACCCAATGGTCACTCTGACAGAGCTCCAAAGTTCCTCTGTGGAGATGGGAGAACCTTCCAGAAGGACAACCATCTCTGCAGCACTCCACCAATCAGGATCAGGAGTGGCCAGATGGGGAAGTCACTCCTCAGTAAAAGGCACACGACAGCCCGCTTGGCGTTTGCCAAAAGGCACCTACAGGACCCTCAGACCATGAGAAACAAGATTTTTTGGTCTGATTGAAACCAATATTGAACACTTTGGCCTGAATGCCAAGCGTCACATCTGGAGGAAACCTGGAACAATCCCTAGGGTGAGGCATGGTGTTGGCAGGCTCATGCTGCAGGGATGTTTTCAGCGGCAGAGACTGGGAGACTAGTTCGGATCGAGTGAAAGATGAACGGAGCAAAGTACAGAGAGATCCTTGATGAATACCTGCTCCAGAGCACTCAGGATCTCAGACTTGGGTGAAGGTTCAACAACCCTAAGCATGCATCCAAGACAACTCAGGAGTGGCTTTGGGATAAGTGTCCTTTGTTGGCCCAGCCAGAGCCAGGACTAGAACCAGATCGAACATCTTTGGAGAGACCTGAAAATAGCTTTGCAGCGACGCTCCTCATCCAACCTGACAGAGCTTGAGCGGATCTGCAGAGAAGAATGGGAGAAACTCCCCAAATACAGGTGTGCCAAGCTTGTAGCATCATACCCAAGGAGACTCAAGGCTGTAATCGCTGCCAATGGTGCCTCAACAAAGTACTGAGTAAAGGGTCTGAATACTTGTAATGTAAATGTGATATTTCCAAATTGCATAAAATGTCTAAACCTGTATGTTTTGTCAGTATGTGTTATTGTGTGTAGATTGATGAGAGGAAAAAACGATTTAATCAATTTTTTAAAAGTCAAAGGGTCTGAATACTTTCTGAATGCACTGTATATAGTGCACTGATTTTGACCAGCACCTTACAGGCCCTGGTCAGAAGTAGTGCACTATATAGTGAGCAGGGTGCCATTTGGGACAGAGCCCACCTGTGTTGTTTCCAAGTCCATGCCACAAGACAGGACACCTGCCTCTCCATCATATTCGCTGATTAATCACCCTGTCATTGGATTGGACTGATTCCTTTCATCATCTCTTCCCCTCTGAATTACTCTGTAATATGGGTTAAAGAGAAAGCCAGACTGTTATTAACATCAGATCCAGGGTCAGTAATAATAAGTAATCCCAATACATTTTTTTTTTACTTGATTGAATTCCTCAAAGCCTGATATGACGTGGGGAGACAATTACGTTGGATGCTTGGGCATGGTTGAATGGCTTGGCATCAGAGTAGACAACTGACTGTATGTCTATAATATAATCCCATTTATGTGGTGTAGTTGATGTGTTACTAAGATTGTTTGGGACATTTCAAGACATGTTATCTGTGTTTGAAAGAGTCCCTGTGTGTGGAGTCATGCCTGAGTCAGTGTGTGCAAAAAGAATGTTCACTGTAGACATTACGCAACGTCTCAGAGCATGTTAGAAGCAGAACGTGGATTGACCAATGTGTGAGTATTTGTTTTTGTGTAATGTGTGTGTGTGCCTTTCCCTCTCTCCTGCATCAGGTCAACCTGTGTAATGTGTGTGTGTACCTTTCCCTCTTCCCTGCATCAGGTCAACCTCTTTTGCTCTCTGATCCTTGCTCTGCATTCTCTGCCCATCTCCAGTGCAACAACGTAGAAACAACATTAGACACAGTACACCTTCCTCTCATCCCTCTCTCTGAAGGGCTGTCTTTGTCGTATGCACAGTGTAAAGACACGGCTCAGAGAACAAAGCCACCATTTCTGAAGCTATGTAATTCCTCCCAGATCGCAGTGTTTAATAGTGACTGCCTTGTGGAAAGGAGTAGGACACACTCACACACTCCCACACACACGCTGAATGTTAAGCATTTGAGGTGGCATTGGCAGGGAATAGGGCAGTCTTCTCATGATTGTGTCTCATACCCTAAGTATGCATACAGAATACTATTGCATCCCAAATGGCACCCTATTCTCTATATAGTGCACTTCATTTTACCAGAGCCCTATTGGGCCTGGTCAAAAGTAGTGCACTATAGGAAAAGGGTGTCATTTGGGATGCTGCATAAATATACAATGATTGAAATGATGGAAAATCTCTTATCTGAATGGGGTGAACAAAGCTCTTGTATGTTAACAGACATCAAGAGAAACCTGATTTAAACTTGATGGTTATTGTTGCTACATCAATAACTTGTATCTGTCCCTTTCTCTGTCTGTCTCTCTCTCTCTCTCTCTCTCTCTGTCTCTCTCTCTCTGTCTCTCTCTATCTGTCTCTCTCTCTCTGTCTCTCTCTCTCTGCCTCTCTCTATCTGTCTCTCTCTATCTGTCTCTCTGTCTCTCTCTCTGTCTCTCTCTCTCTGTCTCTCTCTCTCTCTATCCGTCTCTCTCTCTCTGTCTCTCTCTATCCGTCTCTCTCTGTCTGTCTCTCTCTCTCTGTCTCTCTCCATCTGTCGCTCTCGCTCTATCTGTCCCTTTCTCTGTCTGTCGTTCTCTCTATCTGTCTGTCTCTCTGTCTCTCTCTGTGTCTCTCTGTCTGTCTTTCTCTCTGTGTCTCTCTGTGTCTCTCCGTCTCTATCTGTTTCTCTTTTCCTCTTCCTGATTGCCATGACTTGCTCCTCATACCTGTTCAATTATTGGATAAAGTGCTTCTTCAAGTTCTTAGCATCAGCTCTCCATCAATCCACAGTGACTTCTGCCTGTTTGTGTGCTTGTGTGTTTGTGTGGTAAGATGGCATGCCTGTGTGTGTGTGTGCTGGGCCACATGTGTTCTGGGAGTGTGTATCAGAGAGAGCTTCTGTAGCAGTTTCCTTTCCCAAATGCCTCATTACTACCTCTTAGTAATTACTATGTGACACAGGCCCCTGCAAGCCCCTTGTGTAAACACAAATAGTATGGCCGACTAGCACTGCCAGAGAGGGCAATTAAAACACAATCATCTCCATTACTCTTCACTTGGGGACACATTTGCAGAAAAGGGACTTAACAGTACACTTTGAATAATTCTACTTTTTAAGCATGTAAGATAGTAGGTTTATATAATTCATAGATTATCTTTATATATATATTGTATAGTATCTACATTTATACATTTACAAAAACAAACTGTCATTGGAAAATGGTGTTTCCTCCTGCCTCTTCCATCTGCTGGATGGAAGGCTGGCGTGCGTCCCACCTTATTCCCTATTTAGTGCACTACTATTTACCAGGGCACATAGGGTTCTGGTCAAAGGTAGTGTGCTATATTGGAATAGGGTGCTATTTGCGACACAGCCTGTGTCTCTTGCGTGTGCTGTTAGTCTCTCAGACTGACGCAGGTTAGTAGACACTGACCGCTAACTGACCGCTAACTGACCGCTAACTGACCACTAACTGACCGCTAACTGACCACTAACTGACCGCTAACTGACCACTAACTGACCACTAACTGACCGCTAACTGACCACTAACTGACCACTAACTGACCACTAACTGACCGCTAACTGACCACTAACTGACCACTAACTGACCACTAACTGACCACTAACTGACCGCTAACTGACCACTAACTGACCGCTAACTGACCACTAACTGACCACTAACTGACCGCTAACTGACCACTAACTGACCACTAACTGACCACTAACTGACCGCTAACTGACCACTAACTGACCGCTAACTGACCACTAACTGAACGCTAACTGACCACTAACTGACCGCTAACTGACCGCTAACTGACCACTAACTGACCGCTAACTGACCACTAACTGAACGCTTCAGGAGCATATCTTCTGCCAGAGCTCTAATGCTGATGGCGTCATTGTCCAATTGTCCATTTGAGATCCACAGGATGAAGCCACTAGCCAACACAGATAGAGTGACAGTACATGAGATTGCCATAAACACATACAATAAGGTGTCCAGAGAGATGACTGCTGCAGGGAGTATCCTAAAAACCAAGGTCACAAGGATGGTGAAAGTCCATGAAAATCAGAAATCATGGCAACTTCTCAACTTAGAGTGCAACTGTGTCCATGTCTTGTTTTGGGGCTAAAGCTGGAGGATGTTGAGGATGGTGAGGCCAAGTGACCAGATAAAGGTTGGTAGATGAACCCATGTACAGAACAGTGTCTTTGCCCCCACAGCCACCCCCTATCCTCTCCAGCTCTGTAGCCCCTGTCCCTCCTTCTTCCTTCCTCCATGATAAGAGTCTCTCTCTCCTTCTCTTCTTCCTTTACTTCCTCCTACAGTGCCACGTTGAACTCCGTGACCAGGAAGTCCACGTGTTCTCTCTCTTTGGTCTTGAAAGCCTCAGCGATGAGGCGCGCTGCGTCCCTGTGCTCCCGGCCCCTCAGGGAAACCCCGTTTACCTCCAGGATTACCTGACCCACCTGCAGCTGCCCGCAGTTGTGTGCCGAACCGCCCCTCTGAGAGAGAGAGGGAGAGAGAGAGAGAGACCTAGAACATTTATTTGTGATAAAGAGAGCACAAACAGACGACAAACACTCGTTAGCACTTCGTCACTGTTACAATTACTAATAAACCAGGAAGCAAAATGACCTTTGTGATCTCTTCTCTCACCACTGTTCCAGTCCCTCAGCTCAGCTCAGCTCAAATCAAATCAAATTGTATTTGTCACATGTTTTGTAAACAACAGGTGTAGACTAACAGTGAAATGTTTACTTACGGGTCCTTCCCAACAATGCACAGAGAAAAATAGAAGACAAAAACTAGAAAAAATTATAACATGATGAATAAATACACAATGAGTAACAATAACTTGGCTATCAACACGGGGTACCAGTACTGTGTTGATATGCAGGGGTACGAATGTATGGAGGTAGATATATACATATAGGTAGCCATCTCATTTGGAACGTTCACATGGACTGTGATGACCTGAGAGACTAAAGATACTACAAGAGTAAAACCTAAGATACTGGTAACTAACCCAACATATATCACCGGCATCGTTTCCAATGAGAGCGAATGAAGCATAGTGGGCAAAACAAGCGAGCATGTGGGCAAAGCCAAGCACGAGCTAGCAAGATCCTAGATCCTATCCTAGCCTTATTTTAGCATGTATTTGCATATTTCCGTTAGGGAACGCCTTCTCTGTGAAGGCCTTCTCCTTCTTAACAACACCATTTTTTGCAATTTTGGCAAAGGGTCAAGTCTACAAAACTTTGACTCTGTTCGTAACAGACTGTAGTTTTGGGAACTGAAAACTGTATTGAGATCGAATGTTTCATTGATGAGAAGAATGTCAGCCAAGTTTCATCTAGCTTCATCTTCTCCCACTTTATTTTATTTATTTATTATATCAAAAGTCCTCCTGCGGGGCTGGGATTCATTTTTATTTTGTACAAAATATATATAAATACAGGACAAAACACACATCACGACAAGAGAGACAACACAACACTACATAAAGAGAGATCTAAGACAGCAACATAGCAAGGCAGCAACACATGACAACACAGCATGGTAGCAGCACAACATAACAACAACATGGTAGCAACACAACATGGTAGCAGCACAAAACATGGTACAGACATTATTGGGCACAGACAACAGCACAAAGGGCAAGAAGTTAGAGACAACAATACATCAGGCAAAGCAGCCACAACTGTCAGTAAGAGTGTCCATGATTGAGTCTTTGAATGAAGAGATTGAGATAAAACTGTCCAGTTGGAGTGTTTGTTGCAGTTCATTCCAGTCACAAGCTGCAGCGAACTGAAAAGAGGAGAGACCCAGGGATGTGTGTGCTTTGGGGACCTATAACAGAATGTGACTGGCAGAACGGGTGTTGTATGTGGAGGGTGAAGGCTGCAGTAGGTATCTCAGATAGGGGGGAGTGAGGCCTAAGGAGGGTTTTATAAATAAGCATCAACCGGTGGGTCTTGCGATGGGTATACAGAGATGACCAGTTTACAGGAGTATAGAGTGCAGGGATGTGTCCTATAAAAGGGGCATTGGTGGCAAATCTGATGGCCGAATGGTAAAGAACATCTAGCCGCACGAGAGCACCCTTACCTGCTGATCTATAAATTATGTCTCCGTAATCTAGCATGGGTAGGATGCTCATCTGAATCAGGGTTAGTTGGCAACTGGGGTGAAAGAGGAGCGATTACGATAGAGGAAACCTTATCTAGATTTAACTTTAGTCTTCAGCTTTGATATGTGCTGAGAGAAGGACAGTGTACCGTCTAACCATACTCCCAAGTACTTGTATGAGCTCTAAACCCTCAGAGGTAGTAATCACACCTGTGGGGAGAAGGGCATTCTTCTTACCAAACCACATGGCCTTTGTTTGTGGAGGTTTTCAGAACAAGGTTAAGGGTAGAGAAAGCTTGTTGGACTCTAAGAAAGCTTTGTTGTAGAGCATTTAACACAAATGGGCCAGCTGAGTATAAGACTGTATCATTTGCATATAAATGGATGAGAGAGCTTCCTGTTGCCCAAGCTATGTTGTTGATGCACTATATTTATCTGCATATAAATGGATGAGAGAGCTTCCTGTTGCCCAAGCTATGTTGTTGATGCACTATATTTATCAGCATATAAATGGATGAGAGAGCTTCCTGTTGCCCAAGCTATGTTGTTGATGCACTATATTTATCAACATATAAATGGATGAGAGAGCTTCCTGTTGCCCGAGCTATGTTGTTGATGCACTATATTTATCAACATATAAATGGATGAGAGAGCTTCCTGTTGCCCAAGCTATGTTGTTGATGCACTATATTTATCAACATATAAATGGATGAGAGAGCTTCCTGTTGCCCAAGCTATGTTGTTGATGCACTATATTTATCAAAATATAAATGGATGAGAGAGCTTCCTGTTGCCCGAGCTATGTTGTTGATGCACTATATTTATCTGCATATAAATGGATGAGAGAGCTTCCTGTTGCCCAAGCTATGTTGTTGATGCACTATATTTATCTGCATATAAATGGATGAGAGAGCTTCCTGTTGCCCAAGCTATGTTGTTGATGCACTATATTTATCTGCATATAAATGGATGAGAGAGCTTCCTGTTGCCCGAGCTATGTTGTTGATGCACTATATTTATCAGCATATAAATGGATGAGAGAGCTTCCTGTTGCCCGAGCTATGTTGTTGATGCACTATATTTATCAGCATATAAATGGATGAGAGAGCTTCCTGTTGCCCGAGCTATGTTGTTGATGCACTATATTTATCTGCATATAAATGGATGAGAGAGCTTCCTGTTGCCCGAGCTATGTTGTTGATGCACTATATTTATCTGCATATAAATGGATGAGAGAGCTTCCTGTTGCCCGAGCTATGTTGTTGATGCACTATATTTGGTTCTAAACGGATGCTTCAGATTTCTACATCTTGACAGACATCAAGCTAAACTAAAGTTACTACTTGCTGTACGACTATGTTGCGGCTGTTTAGGCCCAGGGAGCATCTATTGAAGATTTGATGCAAAAGTTTATAATCCTGAATTAAATGAATCTGTTAGGAATTGTGAATGGTTGTGAATACTTTATTTGTGTATTAGTGTGAGTATGGTGTGAGTAAGTAATCATTCAGGAAGAGCCAGAAACATAGGGCTCTATTTTAACAAACCTAATGCAATGGTAAATCTAAGCGCAGGCGGTAGCGTTATAGGTTGAGGATCATGTCAGAAATATTTATGCTATTTTCACTATCACAATTATCGGCAAAAAACTTGGTGGCATTGAGCGAAAGGTCAGGGTTCTGATGAATAAAAAAGTTGTGGGTGTGTAGAGGCTTGGCCCCTCACTGGCCAATCAAAACATGCTCAATGGTGAAATATGTGGTTGCTTCAAGTTGTGTATTTATTGCCTTGGAATCAACTCCAATTCCGATGTTAGTCCATTAGAGTTTGTTAAATGGCTTACTGAAACGTAATAACAAAATGGAGACATGTCTTTGCTAAATTTGTTGACCCATTTGCAGTCCACATTGTTCTAACTAATTGTATGGCTTTAATAGCATTCACACTGATATAGGGGCTAGGTCTAATGTACATTGTATTATAGCTGAGCATGGACATGGCAAATATTAAAAATAAACTAGATTAAATGAATTATTGATAAGGTGTAAAAATAGAACAAATAAGTCTAATCAAATACTAAACAAAACGAAACAACTTATTTTAAATAGGCTATGTCACACTTACTGGCACTATCATTTCTCCCCGCGGGCATATAGTATTAAAACAATGTGGACAATGTAGCTGGATAAAGATCCACGATAAAGAGGGAGAAGGAGAGAATGTCCACTCATTGTCATACTGCTCCCAAATAGGCCTGTGTTTTCAGAACATAATATGAACTATTTTACAGATCAGATCGTATTCACACATCTTCAGAAGTTGCATTCCAAGCGCACCACAGACATTGTCACGATAAAACCAGGAAGGTGAATCATTCTATGTTTGGTTATAATACAACTCAACGAAAAATAAGCAATCTATCCTTAAAAAACCCCAGCAATAAATAAATGTAAAATGTAATGAATGATATCATGAAATCACCAATATTAAAAGACACACATTGGTGTTGAACCACCCTTCATTATAGTAGGCCTAAGGGAAGGCTTCGGTTTTCAACATATGACATGGTTTCTATAGCTTGCAGATAACTTCTAATTACGAGGTTCCCCGGTATCTTTCCTTTCATGATGGGAATGGACATGGAGCCTACATCATGGCGGGGGTTTAACGTACATCAAAACGGGACCTGTATGGCGAAAATAATGTGGGCCTGCCTACAATGCATAGATAACAAGAGAACACAGCTTTGGTGATGATATTTTAATAAAGCTTTAGTGATGAAATTTAAACGCTTTGGTGATGATATTTTAATAAAGCTTTGGTGATATTTTAATACAGCTTTGGTGATGATATTTTAATAAAGCTTTGGTGATGAAATTTAAACAACGCTTTGGTGATGATATTTTAATAAAGCTTTGGTGATATTTTAATACAGCTTTGGTGATGATATTTTAATAAAGCTTTGGTGATGATATTTCAATAAAGCTTTGGTGATGATATTTCAATAAAGCTTTGGTGATGATATTTTAATAAAGCTTTGGTGATGATATTTTAATCAAGCATTGGTGATGATATTTTAATAAAGCTTTGGTGAGGATATTTTAATAAAGTTTTGTTGATATTTAAAAAACGCTTTGGTGATGATATTTTATACAGCTTTCGTGGTGATATTTTAATAAAGCTTTGGTGAGGATATTTTAATAAAGTTTTGTTGATATTTTAAAAACGCTTTGGTGATGATATTTTAATAAAGCTTTGGTGATGATATTTTAATCATGCTTTGGTGAGGATATTTTAATAAAGCTTTGGTGATATTTAAAACACGCTTTGGTGATGATATTTTAATAAAGCTTTGGTGATGATATTTTAATCAAGATTTGGTGATGATATTTTAATCAAGCTTTGGTGATGATATTTCAATAAAGCTTTGGTGAGGATATTTTAATCAAGCTTTGGTGATGATATTTTAATAAAGCTTTGGTGATGATATTTTAATCAAGCTTTGGTGATGATATTTTAATAAAGCTTTGGTGAGGATATTTTAATAAAGTTTTGTTGATATTTAAAAAATGCTTTGGTGATGATATTTTAATAAAGCTTTGGTGATGATATTTTAATCAAGCTTTGGTGATGATATTTTAATCAAGCTTTGGTGATGATATTTTAATAAAGCTTTGGTGAGGATATTTTAATAAAGTTTTGTTGATATTTTAAAAACGCTTTGGTGAGGATATTTTAATAAAGCTTTGGTGATTAAGATTTACTTCCAAGCGGTCTCAGGAGGCAAACCCTTTATCAACAGTATTGACTACTCTGTGATTGCATTGGGCATCAAAAGCCTTCATTGAAATTGAAACCTCCCATGCCTGTCTGTCACTCGCTCGATTGCCTGCCTCTCTCTCTCTCTCTCTCTCTCTCTCTCTCTCTTCCTCCCCTACCTCCCCTTCTCTGTAAACTTTCTCAGTTTAAATCCCCTTTATTATTATGTATCATCTTCTCTTCCATCTCTCTGTATATCTCTCTCCCCTTCCTAGCTCCCTATCTCCCTCTCTCCGTTGCTCTCTTTGATTTTGAATATGCTGATTTCACGGTCAGAGCCTTTGTCGCTCCCCTCGCAATCAGCGGCTCTTTTATTTTTCATTAGCCTCTCACTAAAGCATATTTTGAGCGGGAGGGCTTTCAGTGGTTCTCTGAACTCCACAGAACAGCACAGCTCCCTCCCCAGCCCTCCTCTCTCCTCACTCTTTAGGTTAATCAAAAGAGACACAAACAGACCTGAACAGAGCAGAGCTACAGCCAGGTACGGTGGTATTACCCTCAGATCAGCCAACCCTTTATTTCACATAACAGTCACTGCTCTCAGTGGATGTACTCCTTCAGGTAAAGGGAGAGAACAGGATCAACTCTTATCCTCTTGATTAAACAAATGAAAGGGTGCTTGGAACCCAAAAAACACATTTAATGTACTCTTACAGTTAGACATTCATGTAAAGCACCTGGCAAGGGTAAAGGGCAATATTTACCTGAGCTGGACTTGAACTAGCCACACCCACGGACGTCTAACCTTAGTCACGACATCACAGGGTTGATCTTTGACCCTATTGCTATGGCTACTGTAATATTTAAATGCAAACCCCAATTCTTTGCAGGGGTTTTTCGCAAGCATACCATTAAAACACGGAACATGCTGCATAAATAATGGCGCAAGAGGAGATGGCTGCCGTTTTACGGGCTCCTTAACCAATTGTGCTATTGTGTGTGTTTTTTTGTATTATTTGTAAATTATTTTGTACCGAATGTTGCTGCCACTGTCTCTTTTGACAGCCACTGTCTCTTTTGCTCACCTCATACTGGACAAAGATTTGTATTTAACAAGTCGGACGCAATGTCATTCACATGAAGAAGAGACGGCGATATATGGGATCGGGGTGCCTTGTAAGAATCCGACGGCGAGTGGGTAATCCATCTCTACCATCCATCCTATTAGCCAATGTGCAATTAATGGATAATAAAATGGATGAGGTCCGATCAAGACTAATCTACCAACAGGACATTAAAAACTGTAATATCTTATGTTTCACCGAGTCGTGGATGAACAACAACATGGATAACATACAGCTGGCTGGGTTTTCTGTGCAATCGCAAGATAGAACAGCTGCCTCCGGTAAGTCTGTGTCTATTTGTTAATAACAGCTGATGCACAAACTCTAATATTAAGGAAGTCTCAAGGTTTTGCTCGCCTGAGTATCTCATGATAAGCTGTAGAACACACTATTTACCAAGAGAGTTTTCATCTATATTTTTCGTAGCTGTCTATTTACCACCTCAAACCGATGCTGGCATTAAGACTGCACTCAACGAGCTGTATAAGGCCATAAGCAAACAAAAAAATGCTCATCCAGAGACGGTGCTCCTAGTGGCCGGGGACTTTAATGCAAGGAAACTAAAATCTGTTTTACCTAGTTTCTACCAGCATGTGCAACCAGAGGGAAAAAACTCTCGACCACCTTTACTCCATACACAGACACGAGTACAAAGCTCTCCCTCGCCCTCCATTTGGCAAATCTGACCATAACTATATCCTCCTGATTCCTCTTACAAGCTAAAATTAAAGCAGGAAGTACCAGTGACTCGTTCATTACGGAAGTGGTCAGATGACGCAGATATTAAGCTACAGGACTGTTTTGCTAGCACAGACTGGAATATGTTCCGCAATTCTTCCGATGGCATTGAGGAGTACACCACATCAGTCACAGGTTTCATCAATAACTGCATCGATGACCTCGTCCCCATAGTGACCGTACGTAAATACCTCAACCAGAAGCCATGGATTACAGGCAACATCCGCACAGAGCTAAATGATAGAGCTGCCGCATTCAAGGAGCGGGACTCTAATCAGGAAGCTTTTAAGAAATCCCGCTATGCAATCAGACCAACATCAAACAGGTAAAGCGTCAATAATAAGATTGAATCCTACGTTCGCCGGATGTGGCAGGGCTTGCAAACTATTACAGACTAAAAAGGGAAGCCCAGCCGGGAGCTGCCCAGTGACACAAACCTATCAGATGAGCTAAATGACTTCTATGCATGCTTTGAGGAAAGCAACACCGAAGCATGCATGAGAGCACCAGCTGTACTTGATGACTGTGTGATCACGCTCTCTGTAGACAATGTGAGTAAGACCTTTAAACAGGTCAACATTCACAAAGCCGCAGGGCCAGACGGATTACCAGGACATGTACTCTGGGCATGCGCTGACCAACTGGCAAGTGTCTTCACTGACATTTTCAACCTGTCCCTGTGCCCAAGAACACCAAGGTAACCTGCCTAAATGACTACCGACCCGTAGCATTCACATCTGTAGCCATGAAGTGGTTTGAAAGGTTGGTCATGGCTCACATCAACACCATTATCCCAGAAACCCTAGACCCACTCCAATTTGCTTACCGCCCCAACAGATCCACAGATGACATAATCTCTATTGCACTCCACATTGCCCTTTTCCACATGGACAAAAGGAACACCTATATGAGAATGCTATTCATCGACTACAGCTCAGCGTTCAACACCATAGAGCCTTCAAAGCTCATCACTAAGCTAAGGACCCTGGGACTAAATACCTCCCTCTGCAACTGGATCCTGGACATCCAAGCGGGCCACCCCCGGTGGTAAGGGTAGGTAACAACACATCTGCCACACTGATGCTTAACACGGGGGCCCCCCAGGGGTTTATGCTCAGTCCCACCCTGTATTTCCTGTTCACCCATGACTGCATTGCCATGCATGACTCCAACACCTTCCTTAAGTTTGCCGATGACACAACAGTGGTAGGCCTGATCACTGGCAATGATGACACAGCCTATAGGGAGGAGGTCAGAGACCTGGCAGTGTGGTGCCAGGACAACAACCTCTCCCTCAACGTGATCAAGACAAAGGAGATGATCGTGGATTACATCGATGGGGCTGTAGTGGAGCAGGTTGAGAGCTTCAAGTTCCTTCGTGTCCACATCACCAATGAACTATCATGGTCCAAACACACCAAGACAGTCGTGAAGAGGGCACGACAACGCCTATTCCCCCTCAGGAGAGTGAAAAGATTTGGCATGGGTCCTCAGACCCTCAAAAAGTTCCACAGCTGCACCATTGAGAGCATCTGGTTGCATCACCGCCTAGTATGGCGCATGTACGCGGCGCATGTGACAAATAAAATGTATAATTGCTTAGCATTGTCTCATTGTCTCAGGCCCTCTGAGTGTCAGAGCCCTGCTATAGAGTCTATTCTGAAGGTTATAATCATCCCTGGTAAATCTGCCAGTCCTCTGGAGTGGAGGAACAATGGCATGGCAGCCAGGGATCTCAGTTTGAGTTCTCTTCCAGTGTGAAACCACAGACTTATCTGACAGAGGCTGTGTTGTGTAGCCATGTGTGGAAGAGGAGGCGGCACGGGCCAATGACAGTGCAGAGTTGCAGAACACAGAGTACCATGGCCAGATCAATTCTGACAGGTGCAGGAGATTGTCTGGCAAGCTGTCATTTCGGAGATGACTTGAAAAGGGAGGGGTGAGAGGGATGAGGGGTATTCTAGGCTGTTTGAGACCCACCTGTATGGTGACGATGCGTGGCAGGGGCTGGCGAGTGTTGGCACCCCCTTCGATGGCGATGCCCAGGGTGCTGGCACTCTTTGCCACCCTCACCAGTGTGGAGGTACGCTCCAAGAGACCCGGCTGCAGAGAGAGAGAGATAGAGAAGAGAGGGGGCATAATATAACTCAGCTTTTTACTCAAATATTCACCCTGGAGACCCATGAACTCTTTTCTTTTGCACCTTTGTTACACATTGGTCCACCCATAAAGGTAGGAACCAATCAACAATTTTCCCACCACCTAACCACTAATCAGCAATAAGCATAAAGGGACAGACAGAGGAAACAAGAGACCTCTAGCGCAGTATGAGATGAGATGGCAGTGATTGAATAGATGAGAAATCATTGAAAGGACAAAAATGTATCAATGAGCAAAGAAAGAAAAACTGTATGTGCATAAAGAAAAAATAAAACAGAAAGAAGTTAGGACAGTTAGGATTGAGAACAAGCTTCAGATAGAGTGAGCAGTGACAGAGGACAACCCAGCTCTGTTTGTCTGTTTTTCTTCTTGTAATCCCTCCCTTTCAGCTCCATCCATCCATCCATTCATCCATCCATCCATCTCCCTCTTTCTCTTTCTGTGTCGTCTTTCTCCCCGCTGGTGTGTCCTCCTCACCGGTTTGGCGGTGCTGTCCCCACGTGCCCCCTTGGGGTCTCGTGGGGGGCGTGTGTGGGGACTGCTTTCCCTGCTGAGTCGCCCCGACTCGCTAATGTCCACCCCGCTGTCCTCGCTCAGTGTCTGTCCACTGTCTGACAGCTGGGACAGGGTGGCACCTTGGAGGGGATGGGTGCAGAAGGTTAGAGACTGGCACAGGGACACACTCAGGCAGAAATACATACACCCATGATTACACATAAACATGCACTTCCTCTTATTTGTGTAACCAATCCTTCACGTCCAAATCTGGTCTCATGGTTTTCAGAGTCCAACTCTCGCTTTTCCTCCAACCTACTCCCTCCATGCCTCTTACCTCGTGACTGGGGCAGGGACCGCACCTCGTTGACGTCAGACTCTGCATTGGGCCTGTGGATCTCCACCTTGACAAAGTGCTGTTTGTTGGAGCCAGAGGAGGCCCTGTCCGGGCTGTGTGGAAGGGGAGAGGGTGTGGATGGGGCAGGGAGTGGAGGGGGAGGGGGTAGATATGGGGAGGGGGGGCGGCAGGTTTGGTGGTCTTAATAGATGACTGGACTCTAGGGAAGGGGCCTATGGCGTGCTTGTTGACCATGGAAAACTTGGAAGTTGCCACCTCCTTCTTATGGGGGACAGAGGGGTCCCTCTTATGGGGGACGGAGGGGTCCCTCTTATGGGGGACGGAGAAATCCTTTTGGAGGGGGACCTTGGGTGAGGAGGGGGACCCTTGGTTCCCCCTCTGGTCCTTGGGTGGGTTATGGGCAGGGGCGGTGAAGTAGAGTCCAGAATAGGAGGATTCGGAGGAAGGGCGTTTTTTGACCTGGTCTCGTCTGCTGGGATGCCTCTGCAGCCCTGGGGGGGATGGGGGTTGAAGGTGGGGGAAGATTCGGATGTGGAATGCACCTCATCCTAAGATAAGAGGAGAACAAACAGATCACATTCCTTTCATCCCACAAAACACTCATATACTACAGCACATCTCTGGAATCTCCTCATTCCACACACACATACTACCAATTATCACGCTTCAGAATTCAACACAACTCATTCAGTTAGGCCAGGATTCAGTTGAGACCCACAGCTAAACATGGTCTTTGTGTAACCTCAGGTTACACCTTCCCAGTCCGCTGTGTCCCCGGCAACAAGCTCTCCCCTCCAACCAAAACCAACTGAGAAATGAACAATGAAAACAGCAACAGGAGCGGGGAGAGAATGAATGAAGTGATTCATGGGTTTAAAAATAGCAAGAGAAAGCAATCAAAACCAACACAAATATGTTCGGGCTGAATGGAGTTGAGGTGTTTTTAAGACTCTTCAGGTCTTTGCTTTCTGTGTCCCACATTACATCGCCTTGGAACCAACACAGCCTCCTGTCGACATTGGTTACTGTTGCTCTGGTAACTGTGGTAGGTATTTTTGTTTGTGTTTGTGTGTTTCTGATTAGAGCTTTTACCTCAGGTGTCAGACAGAGAGCAAGTTCCTCCTTAGTAAGGAGGGAGGAGGAGGAAGAGGAAGCGGAGGAAAAATGTACGCCATAATATCCTCTAACTCTAAACAGACTCCTCCACAGGAAAGAAAGAAATAGGCTATAAGAGTTCAAACTGCATATCCGTTGCTTCCTCTTGTCGCTCTTCCATTTCCAGCTTGTTGTTTTTTCCCTCTCCCTCCATCCCTCCCTCTTCCTCTGCTCTGTCCATCTTTGAGGTTATGGTTCTGGGCCTGACTGCGGGGCTCACCAGAGAGACGTCAGGCAGTACATCCAGACTCTCTTGAGACTCCTCCCCATTACTGTCCACCATACTGTCATTCTGAGAGAGAGAGAGAGAGAGAGAGAGAGAGAGAGAGAGAGAGAGAGAGAGAGAGAGAGAGAGAGAGAGAGGAGGGACAATAGGGGGGAGACGAGGGTAGAAAGAGAGAGGAGGGAGAGAGAGAGAGACAGCGAGAGGGAGGTTACGTGAACAGCTGCTTATTTATCCTAAAGCAAATTGCATTTCGTAGGAGTTGTTTCATCTCATAACTCATAACTCAATATCATTCTAAATATACTAATCATTCTAAATAAATGTAAATCTACATTCCTAGCTCAACGTTTGGAATGCAATACTAAAGGTGGGTACTCGTCACACACAAACACAAATGCACACACAAACATTTCTCTATACACACTCACACACACTTTCACTCTCACTCTAACACACACACAAGCACTCACTCCATAATTTTCTAACCACTCACACATAATATGCACATAGATTTATATTGACTCTACACACCCACACACTCACTCACATGCAAGCTGCTGTTCTCTGTATTGGAACGGACTTTTTAAAATATTTCCTGCATATAGTATGCGTACTTACTTACTTACTTTATTGTCTATTTCATATTTCTTATTCTTATTTATTGTGTGTTTTTTCTAGTAATACATTTTCATTGATGAATGCATTGTTGGGTTTTGAGTTTGCAAAAAATGCATTTCACTGTACTTGTGCATTTGACATCAAAACTTAAAATCTGAAACTTGAACACACACCTCGAAATCTCTATATTATCTCAAAGTTTGGAATAAAGTTTGGAATACAATACTACAGTGGGTACTCAGCACTCACACAAGGTGCACAGAAACCCAAGGTATCTGCATGGTGCAGGATGAACTGTTGTTCACTGTTGATTGTTTAGTGAGTTCAGACCCTTCATTAAACTCTGCCTGTACCAAAACAAAAGCCCCATAGTTTCAGTCTAATTAAACGCTCACTGACGGCACGGGGAGTACTTACGGGCAAATTCATTTACTGCAATACAGGGGCACAACCTTCACTGGGGATGGCGGGGACATGACCAAATGACAAATTGCATTTTTGTATCCCCTGGTTTTATCATTGCACTGTGATACCAAAAGCGGCATTGGTGTGCTTTAGGACCATGCGGACGCCTCAGAGATAGAGATGTGACTTGTGAGTGTGACAGAGTAAGAGATAGTGATGTGACTTGTGACTTGTGATGTGACTTCCGTAAAGCCCAGCTCTGTGGAATGTACGGCTTAAACTGGTCCTATGGACATATACTCCCCTCTCCACTGTGGAGTTTTGCAGCTCCTTCAGGGTTATCTTTGGTCTCTTTGTTGCCTCTCTGAACTTCTTGATGCACCCATCCCGTTAGCGGGATCATTTTCGTCAACATCCGCTGAATTGCAGAGCGCCAAATTCAAATTAAATTACTAAAATATTACATTTTCATGAAATCACAAGTGCAACATAGCAAAACACAGTTTAGGTTGTTGTTAATCCACCTGGCGTGTCAGATTTCAAAAAAGCTTTTCGGCGAAAGCATACCAAGCGTATATGTAAGGACATCTCTCTCAGCAGACAAAACATTACAAACAGCTAGCAGCCAAGTTGATTGGTCACGAAAGTCAGAAAAGCAATAAAATGAATCTCTTACCTTTGATGATCTTCAGATGTTTGCACTCACGAGACTCACAATTACACAATAAATGTTCCTTTTGTTCCATAAAGATGATTTTTATATCCAAAATACCTCCATTTGGTTGGTGCGTTATGTTCAGAAATCCACAAGCTCGAGTGGTCATGACCGGGCAGACGAAAATTCCAAATAGTATCCGTAAAGTTCGTAGAAACATGTCAAACGTTTTTATAATCCAACCTTTTACAATATACACTGCTCAAAAAAATAAAGGGAACACTTAAACAACACAATGTAACTCAAAGTCAATCACACTGTCACGCCTTGGTCTTAGTATTTTGTGTTTTAGATAATTAGTTGGTCAGGCCAGGGTGTGACATGGGTTTATGTTATTGTGTTGTTGTATTGGGGTTTTTGTAGGCATTGGGATTGTGGTTGATTAGGGGTGTGTTTAGTATAGGTTTGGCTGCCTTCTCAATCAGAGTCAGGTGATTCTCGTTGTCTCTGATTGGGAACCGTATTTTGGTAGCCTGGGTTTCACTTTGTATTTCGTGTGTGATTGTTCCTGTCTCTGTGTAGTTTCACCAGATAGGCTGTAATTAGGTTTCACGTTCCGTTTTGTTGTTATTTATTTATATCAGTTATTTCATGTACCGCGATTAATTTGTTTCATTAAAAAACATGAGTAACCAACACGCTGCATTTCGGTCCGACTCTCATTCAACAAACGAAGAACGCCGTTACACACACTTCTGTGAAATCAAACTGTCCACTTAGGAAGCAACACTGATTGACAATACATTTCACATGCTGTTGTGCAAATGGAATAGACAACAGGTGGAAATTATAGGCAATTAGCAAGACACCCCCAATAAAGGAGTGGTTCTGCAGGTGGTGACCACAGACCACTTCTCAGTTCCTATGCTTCCTGGCTGATGTTTTGGTCACTTTTGAATGCTGGTGGTGCTTTCACTCTAGTGGTAGCATGAGACGGAGTCTACAACCCACACAAGTGGCTCAGGTAGTGCAGCTTATCCAGGATGGCACATCAATGCCAGCTATGGCAGGAAGGTTTGCTGTGTCTGTCAGCGTAGTGTCCAGAGCATGGAGGCGCTACCAGGAGACAGGCCAGTACATCAGGAGATGTGGAGGAGGCCGTAGGTTGGCAACAACCCAGCAGCAGGACCGCTAACTCTGCCTTTGTGCAAGGAGGAGCAGGAGGAGCAATGACCTCCAGCAGGCCACAAATGTGTATGTGTCTGCTCAAACGGTCAGAAACAGACACCATGAAGGTGGTATGAGGGCCCAACGTCCACAGATGGGGGTTGTGCTTACAGCCCAACATCGTGCAGGACGTTTGACATTTGCCAGAGAACACCAAGATTGGCAAATTCGCCACTGGCGCCATGTGCTCTTCACAGATGAAAGCAGGTTCACACTGAGCACATGTGACAGACGTGACAGAGTCTGGAGACGCCGTGGAGAACGTTCTGCTGCCTGCAACATCCTCCAGCATGACCGGTTTGGCGGTGGGTCAGTCATGGTATGGGGTGGCATATTTTTGGGGCACAGCCCTCCATGTGCTCGCCAGAGGTAACCTGACTGCCATTAGGTACCGAGATGAGATCCTCAGACCCCTTGTGAGACCATATGCTGGTGCGGTTGGCCCTGCGTTCCTCCTAATGCAAGACAATGCTAGACCTCATGTGGCTGGAGTGTGTCAGCAGTTCCTGCAAGAGGAAGGCATTGATGCTATGGACTGGCCCGCCCGTTCCCCAGACCTGAATCCAAATGAGCACATCTGGGACATCATGTTTCGCTCCATCCACCAACGCCACATTGCACCACAGACTGTCCAGGAGTTGGCAGATGCTTTAGTCCAGGTCTGGGAGGAGATCCCTCAGGAGACCATCCGCCACCTCATCAGGAGCATGCCCAGGCGTTGTAGGGAGGTCATACAGGCACATGGAGGCCACACACACTACTGAGCCTCATTTTGACTTGTTTTAAGGACATTACATCAAAGTTGGATCAGCCCGTAGTGTGGTTTTCCACTTTAATTTTGAGTGTGACTTCAATTCCAGACCTCCATAGGTTGATAAATTTGATTTCCATTGATAATTTTTGTGTGATTATGTTGTCAGCACATTCAACTATGGAAAGAAAAAAGTATTTAAGAAGAAAATGTCATTCATTCAGATCTAGGATGTGTTATTTTAGTGTTCCCTTTATTTTTTTGAGCAGTGTATTATGGATAATATTTCAACCGGACTGTACCTTCTTCAACAGGAGAGCGAGATAAAATGTCTGCTCCAAACTGTTGCGCATGCAAAACGCTGCTGGCACCCAGCCATACAATGAAGTGATCTTTCTCACTCATTTTTCAAAACAAAAGCCTGAAACTATGTCTAAAGACAGTTCACAACATATGGAAGCCATGGGAAAGGGAATCTGGTTGATATCCCTTTAAATGGAGCGAAGGCCGGCAATGGAACAGAGAGCTTTCCGGAAAAACAGCACTTCCGGGTGGATTTTCCTCAGATTTTCACCTGCAATATCAGTTCTGTTATACAATATTTGGACAGTTTTGGAAACTTTAGAGTGTTTTCTATCCTAATTATATGCATATTCTAGATTCTGGGCCTGAGAAATAGGCAGTTTCAATTGGGTACGTTTTTCATCCAAACATCAAAATACTGCCCCCTACACTCCTTGCCTGGTCTGTAAGTTTTGGTGGGTGGCCCTCTCTTTGCAGGTTTGTCGTGGTGCCATATTCTTAAAAAAATTTAATAATGGATTTAATGGTGCTCCGTGGGATGTTCAAAGTTTCAGATATTTTTTTATAACCCAACCCTGGCCTGTTCTTCTCCAGAACTTTGTCCCTGACCTGTTTGGAGAGCTCCTTGGTCTTCATGGTGTCGCTTCCTTGGTGGTGCCCCTTGTTTATTGGTGTTGCAGACTCTGGGGCCTTTCAGAACAGGTGTCTATATACTGAGATCATGTGACAGATTGCACAAAGGTGGACTTTAGTTTTAACTAATTATGTGACTTCTGAAGATAATTGGTCGCACCAGATATTATTTAGGGGCTTCATAGCAAAGGGGGTGAATACATATTCACGCACAACTTTTCCGTAATTTTTTTTCATTTCACTTCACCAATTTGGACAATTTTGTGTATGTCCATTACATGAAATCCAAATAAAAATCCATTAAATTACAGGTTGTAATGCAACAAAATAGGATAAACGCCAAGGGGGATGAATACTTTTGCAAGGCACTGTATCTGCGGGGCGGGCGGGTTTAGTGTCATTATATATTGTGTGGATGAAGGGCAGCTGGGTGGCTTATCATTCTTGTCCAATTTCTAGGCTACGTTGAGGTTTACCGTTCATTATTTTTAAGCTATCTGGCATTATTAGTGTGGAACTGTATGTGCACCAAATAGTCTACACGCCAAAGGCTTTAGGGAATGGGCAGAAACAATAAGGACAATCTCTTAGTTCAATTCAATAAGAGAAAAGCTGCAGAATGGAGAGTAGAAAATAAAGAGAAGGGAAGGACAGAGAAGTAATGTTTGGGAAAGATTTAGTGAAGTGTTAAAAGAGGGTGATGGCAGTGCTGGCTATGTTATTTGTGATTAGGGTAACCACATTTAAAATACCCAATTGTGGCACAACAGGATGATTTTGCGTAACATTTGCAGGACAGCGTAGCCTACATGAATAAAATCATTTGGCATAACATTTGGTTATGTTATGTAGAATAGTATTTAATCGTTATGTGATCTTCCAAGACTTTGACTCATCTTTGATCTAACTTTAGCCTACTAAAGGAGCACCACTGTGAGATGTGGAGAAGCTACTCTCAAAGCACTCCCGACTTCTGCTGTTGGCTGGCACCGAATTGAACCGCACTCAGCATACTCTTTTTGCCTCACAAAAAAGTTGGTGATGCACAAACGAGAGAAGTGTGACCATTTTATGAAAATCTGTGAATATTCTGGGTGTTCTCCGGGAATGTAAAAACAGCTAGGAAGGGAGACTTTTCAAACGGGATTGAGTGAAGTAGCAGCAAATATTTTAAATGAGCAGCTGATGAATATGGAGAGCCCCACAAGTTTGGTGAAATTACCTTTCAGTCTGATAGGGCTATTTACTTACATTTCTAGCTCTTCATCAGAAGCACTTTTTTTACCTGTTTTTTCACACCAATTTTGTGATATCCAATTAGAAGTTACAGTCTTGTCCCATCCCTGCAACTCCCGTACGGACTTGGGAGAGGCGAAGGTCGAGAGCCATGTGTCCCCCGAAAACACGACCCTGCCAAGCCGCACTGCTTCTTGACACACTGCTCGCTTAACCCAAAAGCCAGCCGCATCAATGTGTCGGAAGAAACACAGTACAACTGCCGACCGAAGTCTCCCGGTCGCGGCCAGCTGCGACCCAGCCTGGGATTGAACCCGGGTCTGTAGTGACGCCGCTAGTTCTGCGATGCTGTGCCTTAGACTGCTCCGCCACTCGCGGCCACTGTTTGGCCTACTGTCCTCTTCAAATGTAGCTGGAATTCAGGCCGAAAGGAGCGGGATACAGAATGATCATACGGAAAGTAACACGTGAGGTAAATGAGATTTGAGGGTGAGGAGGAGGGGGAGGGGGGACTAGTCTTTCAGTTTTTGCGATGACCTGTACTGCCTGCGTCTGAGTGATTGAAGCGGGGAGAACAGGACATGGTTTGGGTGGCTGGGGTCCCTGATGATATTCTTGGCCTTCCTGCAACACCCGGCAGACAGTGTGCAACCAATGGTGTGTTCGGCTGCACATATCACACTCTGAAGAGCCTTGCGGTCCGCGGCGGTGGAGTTGCCGTACCAGACTGTGATGCAGCCTGACAGTACGCTCTCAATTGTGCGCCTGTAGAACACTGTGAGGGCCCCTGTGGACAGGCCGCATTTCTTCAGCCTCCTGAGGTTGAAGACTCACTGTCGTGCCTTCTTCACTACGGTCTCCGTGTGGTTACACCATTTCAGATTCTCTGAGATGTGCACACCAAGGAATTTGAATTTATTGACCATCTCCACGGCAGCCCCATTGATGAGGATGGAGGCTTGTCCAGCCTGGTTCTTCCTGAAGTCCACAATCAGCTCTTTTGTTTTGCTAATGTTGAGGAACAGGTTGATTACCTGGCATCAGGCCGTCAGAGTGCCTACCTCCTCCTTGTAAGCTGTCTCGTCATTGTTGGTGATCAGACCTACTATTGGCGTGTCATCAGCGAACTTGATGGTGGAGTTGGAACTGTGTGAGGCCACGCAGTCGTGGGTATATAGGAAATACAGGAAAGGACTGTGGCGCACCCTTGTGGGGCACTTGTGTTGATAATACGTGTCGAGGAGGTAATGTTGCCTACCTTCATCACCTGGGGGCTGCCCATCAGGAAGTTTAGGACCCAGTTGCATAGGGAGGAGTTCTGACCCAGGGCTGTGAGCTTTGTGATGACCTTGTAGGGCACCATGGTATTGAAGGCCGAGCTGTAGTCAATGACCAGTATCCTCACATATCCATTTCTTTTGTCTGGGTGGGTAAGGACAGTGTGCAGTGCAATGGCGATTGCATCATCTGTGGATCTGTCAGGGCGGTAGGTGAATTGGAGAGGGTCTAGTGTGTCGGGGAGGGAGGAGGTGATATGGTCTTTGACTAGCCTCTAAGTATTTCATGATGATGGAAGTGAGTGCTACTGGTCGGCATTCAGTTCAGTTATTTCCCTTTCTTGGGTACAGGGATGATAGTGGACATCTTCAAGCAGTTGGGTATAGAGGCCTGAGCTAGGGAGAGATGAAAAACGTTAGAGAACACGACAGCCAGCTGGTCTGCACATGCTCTGAGGGTACAGCTCAAGATTCCACTTGGGCCAGCAAATGTTAACACGTTTGAATAACTTATATACGTCCTCAGTGGAGACTGTGAGTGTGTAGCTCACGTTGTCACTGGGCTTTCCTCTGCAGCGCAGGGTCATTGTTCACAAATCTTGAGAAAAAGGTATTTAGCTCGTCCGGTATGGTGGCGTTGGTGACAGTGATGTGGCTGGCTTTCTTTTTGTAATCCGTAATCGTTAGGAGCCCCTGCCACACATGCCTTTTGTCTGACCCGCTGAATTGCTCCTCCACTTTGTCTCTATACTTGTGTTTCGACATCTTGATTGATCTGCCTAAGTCATATTTGTACTGTTTAACCAAATTATTGTCCCCAGTCACCTTGTCCTGTTCATAAGCAGCATCTCTCTCTTTCAGTTTTCCTACAAGGCTGCTATCAATCCACAGTTTTTGATTTGGGTAAGTTTTTAAAGATACTATCTTTATCACGTCATCTATGCATTTTTTTATGAATCCGGTGACTGTCGGCGTATTCATTGAGATTATCTCCAGAGGCAACCTGGAACATATTCCAGTCCACGTGATCAAAGCAGTCTTGGAGCGTGAATTCCGATTGGTTGGACCAATGCTGTATAGACCTAACCACCGGAACTTCCCTCGAGTCTTTGTTTGTAGGTGGGGAGAAGCAAGATGGAGTCATGGTTGGATTTTCCAAAAGGAGGATTGGAGTGGGCCTTATACCCATATCGAAAAGGTGTGTAGCAGTTGTCAATAGTTGCATTTCTGCAAGTTAGACAGTCAATGTGTTGGTAATAATTTGGGAGCAATGTTCTCAAATTACTTTTCTTAAAGTACCCTGGGAATGCGGTCTCCAGTTTGTTCAGTGTCCAATGAAGATCTTTGAGAATCTTTTTGGTGTTGGTTTGGGGTGGGATGTACACAGCGATAATCCCAGTGAACTCCCTCGGAAGGTGAAAAGGATGACATTTTATGACCAAGTATTCCAAGTTTGCGGAGCAGAAACATGTAGGTTCCTGTATGTTTCCACCGTCGCACCATGTGTTGTTGGTCAAAACTCAGAGCCCCCAACCCTTGCACTTGCCAGAGAGCTCCCGCTTCCTATTTGCTTGAAAAACTGTAAAACCCACTGGTTGTATATAATCCGTCTGGATGTCGGAGGAAAGCCAAGTCTCAGAAAAATAGAGTATGTTGCAGGACCTGATGTACCTCTTGAAGGGGATCATCACTCTGAGTTCATCAAGTTTTTTCATTAATGATTGAACATTAACGAGTAGTATGCACGGTAATGGATGGCGGGATGCCCAGTGTCTTATTCTCACTAAGACCTTGCCACGCCTGCCTCTTCGTAAGCATCTTCGCAACCTAAACTTTTGATAGGACTCCCAAGCAGATCGGCTCCTTGCCGAAGAAGCTTGTCCATTGTTCTGCATTCTCAGGGAATTCGGGAAGGTAGGATGGATGGTGAGTACCCATACACTTTTAGACGTCACTGCAGAATACCCACCACATGCATATGCACACATACTCAGCTGAGTTCTTACTGAATTTCCTATAATATTCAAGATATCAATAAAGCAGTAGAACAAATATCTCAATATCGGAAGATAACCTCAACTAAAATAAATCAATGTAGGCTAAAGCAGAAAACATATGAGAATATTTAGTCCTCCTGCCTATGTGATAATATGAAGTACATATTCAGATTAACTTCACAGTACAGAACAAGTTTGTAAAGGAAAAATAAGTTCCTAACTTAGTTTTCAAAACCTCCCACAATGACTCTCCCCATGTCAAGTCCATTTAACTCCTGACAGTCAATGTCTTGCTCAAAGCCATAAGCGGGCCTGTGGCTGTGACATTTAGCCTCCTTCTAACTGTTCTGAAGACTCTGGCTGTAGTGCTTATTTTTCTCTAATCTGAGTTAACTATAACCTGGGTGTCCTCTTTAGCCTGGTCTACAATGCTTACTGCCACTAAATGTGCTTTGGTTCGGGCATCTTCAAAAACCTTTTTTCCGAGGGCTCTTTGTTGTTGTTGTTTTTTATGTTGGAGGCAGAGGATGTTATTGTACATTCCACCCACTCTTTTGCTAGTTTAATCCATCCAGTCTTTTCTAGACCCAAGCTCCCTGCATTGTTTCATGTTGTACAGCCCAGCTTAGAATTTTGCATGACATGCCAGGGGTTAATAGGTTTGCTTGTTCTTGAACTGAGCCTCCGTCCGGTGGATGCAAAAGTACATTTTGATTCTGAAACAGGAGTGGAGAAATAAGATTCATTTCTTTCAGCATCTTGAGCAAATACGAATGTGCAGTTAGGGACCAGTCTGTAGAGGTTCTATCTTTATCAGCTCATAAAAGCTGATAGTATTTCAACCATATAAAATATGCATCCAAGCTGAACTGAAATCATATCAGAAACATATTGGATCATTTTCACAGCTTTCTATTTCCTTACAACCGGTCAAACATTCTTTCCCTTTTTCTTTGGTCCCTAAAGGTCTTTACTCCATGAAGGAAGCAGAAACAGAGACAACTTTACAGATGTCAACTATATTGAAGCATTTATTTCATTCTAGCCATTTATGACATTATTCTGGTGAACAAGGGTTTATTTAGTCTTCCAGGGCAACATATAGCCTAGAAGCTTCATGTATCTAATTATAGACAATGTGACTAACAAATTAAGGTCGGGAATAGGAGAGTTACCAGGCCACTAGCACAAGCACACTGCATGACAATGTGTGTGTATGCACTGTGAATAGGGAAACACACACACATGCATGCAAGCACACCCCCACATGCAGGCTCATGTACACCGAATGCACACACACACACACACACACACACACACACACACACACACACACACACACACACACACACACACACACACACACACACACACACACACACACACACACACACACACACACACACACACACACACACACACACACACACACACACGATACAT
>NC_088239.1:62540658-62545658 GCF_036934945.1 Oncorhynchus masou masou
ATCCAAGTATTAAACCCATCCCTACAGAGTGGGACCCAGCAGACACGTATGTATTGGAATGGCATCAGGCCCAGGGAAACATATTCCTTAGTCTAGCCTCGTTAAACCACACTATATGTTTCCACCTCTTCCAATTTCACCAAATGTCGACGAGAAGATGAAACAGTTGATGTACAGTAAAAGCCTCTGAAAATTATATTCTTTTTTATTGCGGCTGACAGTCTACAGCTAGAGCGAGGCAGTTATCACATTCATAACACTAGGCATTTTAGATGTTAGGAGGCCATTAGTGGATTGAATGACATCCATCTTTCCCACAGCATGCTGCCTGCTGAATCACATTACAGGACCGCAATGCTCCTTAATCAGATGGAGAAATGAATTAACAATAGTTTCATAACAATAACCATCAAGCTAATGTACTGGACTGGAGAGTCTCGGACCCTCTGCTAAACCATGCAGAAGCAAACTCTTCTACATCCCAAATGGCACCCTATTCCTTATGTAGAACACTACTTTTGATCAGGGGCCATAGGGCTCTGGTCAAAAGTAGTGCACTATTTAGTGAATAAGGTGTTATTTGGAACACATCCCATCTCACTCTTCATCCACCTACACACATCACTAACCACCACAGACAGCCTGGTCTCATAGACTAGACTAACATAGTAAATGTGGGAGGCTCAAATTAGTATGATATGTTACGTTTGGTATGGTTGCATGAGACAGAAGGTTACTTCTTGCAAAAACGTAGGGTGGTTAGTCGGGGTGGATGGGTAGGCATATAACGCAAACATCTAGCAACCCAAAGGTTGCTCATTCGAATTTCATCATGGACAACTTTAGCATTTTAGCTAATTAGTTACTTTGCAACAAAAAATACAAATGATATTGTCACATACACTGGGTCTGTTGAAAGGGTAACCATAGTGGTAGAGCGCTCCTGGAGCAAATTAGGGTTAAGTGCCTTGCTCAAGGGCACATCAGCAGGTATTTCACCTTGTTGGCTTGGGTATTCAAACCAGTGACCTTTTGGTTACAGGCCAAACGCCCTTCACTTAACCCTAACCCTTTACCCTAACCTTCACCTATAACCCTAACCCCTAGCCTAGCTAACATTGGCCACCTAGATAATGTTAGCCACAGCAAATTGAATTCTTAACATACAGTAGCAAATGTATGATGTGGCCAGGATGTACTTTTACTATGTTACATCTACCCCTGAGTCTGGGTTGCCACAGAAGTAAATCGACCTCCAGCATACAGCAATTAAGCCGTAGATTCAACTTCAGGGGAGGGATGAGCTCTTACCTAGCTATATAGAGAGGCAACTTATCTGTGTGACTGTCTGTGGAGGAGCAGTGAGGGAAAGGGCCATCAGAGGCTGGAGCCCCTGGAGCCACACAATGTTTACATCCTGGTACTAAACACATAGGGACTTGTGACCGCTATTGAATCCTGGGGGATGGTGGGGGTGGGGGGTGGAGGGTCTGGGAGTGGGAGTGGGAGTGTGTGTGCGTGTGTCCCACTATTCCATGAAACTGGAACAATCCATTGAGCCCTCCTCTCCACTGATTGTGTGAGGTTCTCCGATCGATGGAAATGGAGAGAATAGCATTTAAATGTGTATCCACCTCTATAACCTCATTGTGAAACCAGATTTATTTGTTATTCTTTAGACAAGGTTTCTTTGGGGGGAAAGCTATTAGCCAATAATAGCCCTGTCAAAATCAATTAGGGTCTATGCATAGCCACTGATTGGGCTATCTCTTCCATTCACCATTAAAATGATAGTAGTCGTATGTTAGATCCTTTGCTATGAGACGTTTGTTGTGCTGAACCAGTGCTGAACACATACATTTTTACTCGATGTCATGGTGCAAGTGGGGTCACGTCACAAACTATTTCATTCCATTCTGCCGTGCGACCAACTCATAATTAATTAGCTTATCGGCCCATTCTGGCCTTTGGCTGTAATTAAAAAGAGTATGACTGCTGTGATGGACTAAATCCAGATGAAGGACAGAGAATGGCTAGCAGCGGTGTCTTGTTAAATATAATCATCTGGCTGTATCTTCACAGCTGAAACGAGTTGGGAGCTGAGAACAGTTGATACTGTGCGAGTGTTCCTCTCTGTTCATTGAACATTTTTGAAGCTGTTGCACAGTGTATTAAGAGCGTCTTCCCAGCTGACTCAGCCAACAACTCTCAGTCTGCAGCTCTATTCTGCCTTGCATCTATTACAGCCAGCTCTGGGGCTTGGCAGCTCGCTTGGGTAAACTTTAAAGACTTTTTGAAACTCTTCCTTCACCAGAATTGCTACTAACACTCCTTTTATTCTCTTTCTCTCATTCCCTCTCTCTCCCTCTTCCCCCCTCTCTCTGTGGAGAGTTCCCTGTTTTTGTTAACTTCAAAAGAAAGATTTTTCAAATGCATTGAGGGACTATTGTAATTCTCAATGGATGTAAAAACAGACTTTGTTCCTTGCTGTTCGAGGTGAAGAAAAAATTATTTGGAGAAGCTCCACAGGTCATTAGTGGTGGTGCGTTAAGCCAATCATAAATAATATCAGATCCTCAAATGGGCACATTTATATGCCTACATTTGCGCAGGCCAGGCAGCCTATAGGACTACTTCTATGCATGCAGGTCCTGACTCAGCATTAATAGGAGCACTCCAAACAAAAGACAACGACTAAATTGACAAATCTCGTAAATGGAAGGAAATAAACCTAAATTTGTTTCTCACAAGTGTAGCATAGGTTGTGCACTCTGCTAACAATGTGCCCACTCCAACAATGAGAACAGGAAGACTGGAATAATAAAATTGAATGCATTAAAATAAATTACTGTAACCAAAGTAACAAACATTGTAGATTAGAAATGATAGGAATTTACGGTAAATGTACTACTGGTGATACACAGTGCATTCAGGAAAGTATTCAGACCCCTTGACTTTTTCCACATGCTGTTACATTACAGCCTTATCCTAAAATTGATTAAATCATTTCCCCCCCTAATCAATCTACACACAATACCCCATAATGTCAAATCAAAAACAGTTTTTTAGACATTTTTGCAAATGTAATTTTTTTTAACAACCTGAAATATCATATTTACATAAGTATTCAGACCCTTTACTCAGTACTTTGTTGAAGCACCTCTGGCAGCTATAACAGGCTTGAGGCTTCTTGGGTATGACGATACAAGCTTGACACACCTGTATTAGGGGGGTCTCTCCCATTTTTCTCTGCAGATCCTCTCAAGCTCTGTCAGGTTGGATGTGGAATCTCCAGACATGTATGATCGGGTTCAGGTCTGGGCTCTGGCTGGGCCACTCAAGGACTTTCAGAGACGTGCCCTTCTCCCCCGATTGCTCAGTTTGGCCAGGCGGCCAATCTTGGTGGTTCCAAACGTCTCCCATTTAAGAGTAATGGAGGCCACTGTGTTCTTGGGGGCCTTCAATGCCGCAGAAATGTTTTGGTACCCTTCCCCAGATCTGTGTCTCGACACAATCCTGTCTCAGAGCTCTACGAACAATTCCATCGACCTCATGGCCTGGTTTTTGCTCTGACATGCACTGTCAACTGTGGGACCTTATATAGACAGGTGTGTGCCTTGGCCATGGAAGCCACACACAAGCTTAAGATCACCATGCATAATACCAAGCTTCGGCTGGAGTGGTGTAAAGCTCGGCGACATTGGAGTCTAGAGCAGTGGAAACGCATTCTCTGGACAGCTGGTGAAGCTGGCAGTCCGAATCTGGGTTTGGCGGGTGCCCGGAAAACGCTACCTGCCCCAATACGTAGTGCCAACTATAAAGTTTGGTGAAGGAGGAATAATTGTCTGGGGCTTTTTTTACTGTTCAGGCTAGGCCCCTTATTTCTAGTGAAGGGAAATCTTAATGCTACAGCATACAATGACATTCTAGACGATTCTGTGCTTCCAACTTTGTGGCAACAGTTTGGGGAAGGCTTTACTGTTTCAGCATGACAATGCCCCCATGCACAAAGCGAAGTCCATAAAGAAATGGTTTGTCAAGATCGTTGTGGATGAACTTGACTGGTCTGCACAGAGCCCTGACCTCAACCCCATCGAACACCTTTGAGATGAATTGAAACGCAGACTGTAAGCCAGGCCTAATCGCCCAACATCAGTACTCGACCTCACTAATGCTCTTGCGGCTGAATGGAAGCAGGTCCCTGCATGCTCCAACACCTACAGTAGTGGAAAGCCTTCCCAGAAGAGTAGAGGCTGTTACAGCAGCAAAGGAGGGGACCAACTCCATATTAATGCCCATGATTTTGGAATAAGATGTCGACGAGCAGGTGTCCACATACGTTTGGTCATGTAGTGTATTTATTCCAGGCCTTGCCAGTTTAAATTCCATCTAACTTTGTAATAAAATAAATGGCCTGCTCTCCAACTTGATTTGGAATGGAAATACCTCAAGAATCTAATGGACTGTTTTACACTTCCCCTATCAAGCTGGAGGTGTTACACTGCCTAATATGAAGATGTATTACTGGGCTGCAAAACTGCATTCACCTTAACAATGGACAGCAGACTATCCTTGTGCATCAAGGAGTATCAAAGCCAGAAATGTAACATCTTATGATACCTTATGATCTCAAATATATTCACTACTTCGGGTCCAAGGTGTTGAGTTATAGAACAGACAATCGATTGATTCTCAATTACATTCATATTTGGGAAAATGTACATCAATTCATGTGGTGGAAAGAACCATGATCGCACCCCTATTTGGAATAACCCCATCTTACCTCCAAGTCCTGGTTCCAAAGTGGCAGCATGAATTTTGAGCATGTGTACTATGATGGCTCTCTACTGTCATTCGATCATTTACAAGAAAGATTTGGATTATCCAAGGCCGATCTCTTTAAGTTCTCACAACTCAGAAATTCAATCATATTCAATCGCTTCAACAGAATCTAGATGAATCAAAGGCGTCTAGCATAGAACAAATACTGAAAGATGCTG
>NC_088239.1:62548158-62700444 GCF_036934945.1 Oncorhynchus masou masou
AGCGATTTTTGCAATCTGTTCCAGTCATTGGCAGCAGAGAACTGGAAAGAAAGGAGGTGTTGGCTCTGAGGATGACCAGTGAGATATACCTGCTGGAGCGCGTGCTACGGGTGTTGCTATGCTGACCAGTGAGCTGAGATAAGGCGGAGCTTTACCTAGCAAAGACTTATAGATGACCTGGAGCCAGTGGGTTTGGCGACGAATATGTAGCAAGGGCCAGCCGACGAGAGCATACAGGTCGCAGTGGTGGGTGGTATATGGGGCTTTGGTGACAAAATGGATGGCACTGTGATCAAAACAGATGGCACTAGGGTTGCAGGGTAGCCTAGTGGTTAGAGTGTTGGACTAGTAACCGGAAGGTTGCAAGTTCAAATCCCCGAGCTGACAAGGTACAAATCTGTCATTCTGCCCTAGAAGGGAGTTAACCCACTGTTCCTAGGCTGCCATTGAAAATAAGAATTTGTTCTTTAACCTACTTGCAGAGTTAAATAAAGGTAAAATAAAATAAGTAAAACTGCTCCAGTTTACTGAGTAGAGTGTTGGAGGCTATTTTGTAAATGACATCGCCGAAGTTGAGGATCAGTAGGATAGTCAGTTTTACGAGGGTACGTTTGGCAGCGTGAGTGAAGGAGGTTTTGTCGCGCAATACGAAGCCGATTCTATATTTAATTTTGGATTGGAGATGCTTAATATTTTCATTTTTTTTCATTTCACCTTTATTTAACCAGGTAGGCTAGTTGAGAACAAGTTCTCATTTACAACTGCGACCTGGCCAAGATAAAGCATAGCAGTGTGAACAGACAACACAGAGTTACACATGGAGTAAACAATTAACAAGTCAATAACACAGTAGAAAAAAAAGGGGAGTCTATATACAATGTGTGCAAAAGGCATGAGGAGGTAGGCGAATAATTACAATATTGCAGATTAACACTGGATTGATAAATGATCATGTACAGGTAGAGATATTGGTGTGCAAAAGAGCAGAAAAGTAAATAAATAAAAACTGTGGGGATGAGGTAGGTGAAAATGGGTGGGCTATTTACCAATAGATTATGTACAGCTGCAGTGATCGGTTAGCTGCTCAGATAGCTGATGTTTGAAGTTGGTGAGGGAGATAAAGGTCTCCAACTTCAGCGATTTTTGCAATTCGTTCCAGTCACAGGCAGCAGAGTACTGGAACGAAAGGCGGCCGAATGAGGTGTTGGCTTTAGGGATGATCAGTGAGATACACCTGCTGGAGCGCGTGCTACGGATGGGTGTTGCCATCGTGACCAGTGAACTGAGATAAGGCGGAGCTTTACCTAGCATGGCCTTGTAGACGACCTGGAGTATGCCAGGACAGTTTACAGTCTAGCCAGATACCTAGGTATTTGTAATTGTTCACATAGTCTAAGTCAGAACCGTCCAGAGTAGTGTTGCTAGTTGGGTGGGTGGGTGCGGGCAGCGATCGGGTGAAGAGCATGCATTTAGTTTTACAAGCATTTAAGAGCAGTTGGAGGTCATGGAAGGAGTGTTATATGGCATTGAAGCTTGTTTGGGGGTTTGTTAACACAGTGTCAAAAGAAGGGCCAGATGTATACAGAATGGTATTGTCTGCATAGAGGTGGATCAAGGAATCACCCGCAGCAAGAGCGACATCATTGAGATACAGTGCCTTGCGAAAGTATTCGGCCCCCTTGAACTTTGCGACCTTTTGCCACATTTCAGGATTCAAACATAAAGATATAAAACTGTATTTTTTTGTGAAGAATCAACAACAAGTGGGACAAAATCATGAAGTGGAACGACATTTATTGGATATTTCAAACTTTTTTAACAAAGCAAAAACTGAAAAATTGGGCGTGCAAAATTATTCAGCCCCTTTACTTTCAGTGCAGCAAACTCTCTCCAGAAGTTCAGTGAGGATCTCTGAATGATCCAATGTTGACCTAAATGACTAATGACTAAATACAATCCACCTGTGTGTAATCAAGTCTCCATATAAATGCACCTGCACTGTGATAGTCTCAGAGGTCCGTTAAAAGCGCAGAGAGCATCATGAAGAACAAGGAACACAACAGGCAGGTCCGAGATACTGTTGTGAAGAGGTTTAAAGCCGGATTTGGATACAAAAAGATTTCCCAAGCTTTAAACATCCCAAGGAGCACTGTGCAAGCAATAATATTGAAATGGAAGGAGTATCAGACCACTGCAAATCTACCAAGACCTGGCCGTCCCTCTAAACTTTCAGCTCATACAAGGAGAAGACTGATCAGAGATGCAGCCAAGAGGCCCATGATTACTCTGGATGAACTGCAGAGATCTACAGCTGAGGTAGGAGACTCTGTCCATAGGACAACAATCAGTCGTATATTGCACAAATCTGCCCTTTATGGAAGAGTGGCAAGAAGAAAGCCATTTCTTAAAGATATCCATAAAAAGTGTCGTTTAAAGTTTGCCACAAGCCACCTGGGAGACACACCAAACATGTGGAAGAAGGTGCTCTGGTCAGATGAAACCAAAATTGAACTTTTTGGCAACAATGCAAAACGTTATGTTTGGCGTAAAAGCAACACAGCTCATCACTGTGAACACACCATCCCCACTGTCAAACATGGTGGTGGCAGCATCATGGTTTGGGCCTGCTTTTCTTCAGCAGGGACAGGGAAGATGGTTAAAATTGATGGGAAGATGGATGGAGCCAAATACAGGACCATTCTGGAAGAAAACCTGATGGAGTCTGCAAAAGACCTGAGACTGGGACGGAGATTTGTATTCCAACAAGACAATGATCCAAAACATAAAGCAACATCTACAATGGAATGATTCAAAAATAAACATATCCGGGTGTTAGAATGGCCAAGTCAAAGTCCAGACCTGAATCCAATTGAGAATCTGTGGAAAGACCTGAAAACTGCTGTTCACAAATGCTCTCCATCCAACCTCACTGAGCTCGAGCTGTTTTGCAAGGAGGAATGGGAAAAAATGTCAGTCTCTCGATGTGCAAAACTGATAGAGACATACCCCAAGCGACTTACAGCTGTAATCGCAGCAAAAGGTGGCGCTACAAAGTATTAACTTAAGGGGGCTGAATAATTTTGCACGCCCAATTTTTCAGTTTTTGATTTGTTAAAAAAGTTTGAAATATCCAATAAATGTCGTTCCACTTCATGATTGTGTCCCACTTGTTGTTGATTCTTAACAAAAAAATACAGTTTTATATCTTTATGTTTGAAGCCTGAAATGTGGCAAAAGGTCGCAAAGTTCAAGGGGGCCGAATACTTTCGCAAGGCACTGTATACAGAGAAAATAGTCTGCCCGAGAATTGAACCCTGTGGTACCCCCATAGAGACTGCCAGAGGTCTGGACAAGGCAGACCTCAGGCAAGGCAGTTATTTCAGTCATTTGAGAAATCAAAGCTGTTGAGTCTGCCGATAATAATACGGTGATAAACAAGAGTCAGAAGCCTTGGCCAGATTGATGAAGACGGCTGCACAGTGCTGTCTTTTATCGATGATGGTTATGATACCGTTTAGTACCTTGGGCATGGCTGAGGTGCACCCGTTACCAGCTCGGAAGCCGGATTGCACAGCGGAGAAGGAACGGTGGGATTCGAAATTGTCAGTGATCTTTGTTTTCTTGGCATTCGAAGATTTTAGAAAGGCAGAGCAGGATGGATATAAGTCTGTAACAGTTTGGGTCTAGAGTGTCACCCCCTTTGAAGATGGGGATGACCGCGGCAGCTATCCAATCTTTAGGAATCTCGGACCATACGAAAGAGAGGTTGAACAGACGAGTAATAGGGGTTGCAACAACGGATAGTTTTAGAAAGAGAGGGTCCAGATTATCTAGCCCAGCTAATTTGTACAGGTCCAGGTTTTTCAACTCTTTCAGAAAATCAGCTATCTGGATTTGGGTGAAGGAGAAGCTGGGGAGGCTTCGGCAAGTAGCTGCGGGGGGTGCAGAGCTGTTGGTCAGGGTTGGGGTAGCCAGGAGGAAAGCATGGCCAGCCGTTGAGAAAAGCTTATTGAAATTCTCGATTATCGTGGATTTATTGGTGGTAACAGTGTTTCCTAGCCTCAGTGCAGTGGGCAGCTGGGAGGTGCTGCTCTTATTCTTCATGGGCTTTACAGTGTCCCAGAACTTTTTGGAGTTAGAGCAACAGGATGCAAATGTCTGTTTGAAAAAGCTAGCTTTTTCTTTACAAACTGGCAGTGTGTATTGGTTCCTGACTTCCCTGAAAAGTCGCATATCACAGGGACTATTCGATGCTAGTGCAGTACACCATAGGATATTTTGGTGCTGGTCGAGGGCAGTCAGGTCTGGAGTGAAGCAAGGGCTATATCTGTTCTTCGTTCTTTTTGAAAGGGGCATGCTTATTTAATATGGTGAGGAAATTACTTTTAAAGAACAACAAGGCCTCCTCTACTGACGGGATGAGGTCAATATCCTTCCAGGATACCCGGGCCAGGTCAATTAGAAAGGCCTGCTTGCAGAAGTGTATGAGGGAGTGTTTGACAGTGATGAGGGGTGGTCGTTTGACCGCAGACCCATAACGGATGCAGTCAATGAGGCAGTGATTGCTGAGATCCTGATTGAAAAGAGCAGAGGTGTATTTGGAGGGCAAGTTGGTCAGGATAATATCTATGAGGGTGCCCATGTTTACGGATTTAGGGTTGTACCTGGTGGGTTCCTTGATAATTTGTGTGAGATTGAGGGCATCTAGTTTAGATTGTAGGATGGCCTGGGTGTTAAGCATATCCCAGTTTAGGTCACCTAACAGAACAAACTCTGAAGATAGATGGGGGGCAATCAATTCACATATGGTGTCCAGGGCACAGCTGGGGGCTGATGGGGGTCTGTAAGAGGTGGCGTGATGGATCGGCGGGGCTCCGTGTCGACAAAGGGTCCAGGCAAAAGAGGTGTTGTAGCTGGCGTAAGTTTGTTTGCTAGCAGGGATATGCGCCTGGCTTGAGGCTAACTAGTGCTAGCTTCGGGACAAGGGCGTTAGTCACTATAGCTACTTTGGTGCGTCCGGTGCAAAGGTCCAGAGCTTATGGCAGGAATCCGGTGATGTAGTGGCTTCTATTCGTGTTAGGGAAGAGTCCGGGAGGCATCAGCTGTGTTGCTAAGTGATCATAGGGTCCACTGAGCAAGCCGGGAGATGGGCCTGGCTCAAGGCTAGCTTCGAGGCTGGGCCACTCGATAGCAGCTAGCTAGCTGCGATGATCCAGAGTAATTGTTCAGAGCTTACGGCAGGAATCCGGTGGAGAAAAGCAGTCCAATATGCTCAGGGTTGATATCGCGCTGTGCAGACTGGCAGGTATTATCCAGGCTAAAAGAGGCTGGTGTCTGAGCTAAAGGTAAAGGCCGCTAGCAGTGGCTAACAATGACTAAATAGCTGGTAGCTAATCAGCTGGTTAAGGTCTATAAGGTCTAAAAATAGCAGATCCTTATCACATTGGGTGAGGCGGGTTGCCGGAAGGTATATTTAATTTAAAAATGGGAATAAATATATACAACAACAAAAAAGAACAAAAAAAGAACATTTACACGAGACAACAACAAACACGTCCGCATTGGCTACGCTATCTTGTGCGGGTTCCTTCTTTTTTTCTCAAGTGGGTGAAGTAAAATACCCTCATTTTTCTTCATGATGACCACTAAATAGGGTATAATATATTATAAAATGGGTAGTTTGGGTCCTGGATACTGATTGGCTGAAAGGTGTGGTATATCAGACATTATAAACTTGTTGGTTCGAGCCCTGAATGCTGATTGGCTGACAGCCGTGGTATATCAGACCGTATGACAAAACAAGTATTTATACTGCTCTAATTATGCTGGTAACCAGTTTATCATAGCAATAAGGCACCTCGGGGGTTTCTGGTATATGGCCGAAATACCACGGCTAAGGCCTGTATCCAGGCACTCCGCGTTGCATCGTGCTTAAGAACAGCCCTTCGCTATGGTATGTTGGCCATATACCACACCCCCCAGGCCTTATTGCTTACATTTAACACAGGTATGATGCAAAAATGCTTGTTTACTGTTCTATTACTAACACCAGTTTATAATACCTCAGGGGTTTGTGATCTAAGGCTAATATATCACGGCTAAGGGATGTACTGTATCTAGGCTCTACTCCGCTTTGCGTTGTGTCTAAGAACAGTCGTTAGTCATCGTATATTGACCAATGTACCGCACCCCCCAGGCCTTATTGCTTAAATATGAGTTTATATTATTAAGTAAAAGTACAATCTCTGCATGTTCCTGTAAAGTTTAGCTCAGGTCCAGGGCATTGTGTGTGGTTTACTGACGTTGACAAGTATCCACAAGATGCAGTTAAGGCCTTGCACCAGAGCTATGTAAAGTTCAGCTCCATCTCCTCAGGCCAAGTTCTCTGTAATTGTCAATAACAGCAAACCAATCAGCATGAGTCCTGTGGGACAGTATTGTTTTCTGGGGGTTCTCCCAGGCTGACCTAAGCCTGGCCTCTCGCCCTGCTGATGACCTCACACCCAATAACACCGGTGGCGACCGCATGACATGGACGAAATGCCAGCGTCCCTCTGCTTCTCTACATGCTGGCATGATGCAGCGCTGTCACAGATGTGGATACAGATGACGTGAGAGTTGGAGAGAGCAGATATGATCACAGCACATACAAATGCAAATAGAGACATACACACACAGTCTTTTACAGCTAACCTTGTGGGGACACACAATTCAGTCCCATTTAAAATCCTATTTTCCCTAACCCTAAACCTAACCCATACTCTTACACTAACCTTAACCCATACGCTAACCTGTTAGGGATCCCAAGTAGCGCAGCGATCTAAGGCACTGCATCACAGTGCTAGAGGCGTCCCTACAGACGCAGGTTCAATCCCAGGCTGTATCACAACCGGCCGTGATCGGGAGTCCCATAGGGTGGCACACAATTGGCCTAGCATCATCCGGGTTAGGGGAGGGTTTGGCAGGGGTAGGCCATCATTGGAAATAAGAATTTGTTCTTAACTAGTTAAATACAAGTTAAATAACCTGAACCCAAACCCTAAAACTTACCCTAGCTCCTAACCCTGACACTTAATGTAATTCTAACTTTAACCCTAAAACACCTCGAAATAGCATTTTACCTTGTGGGGACTAACAAAATGTCCCCAGTTGGTCAAATTTTTGTTCATTTACTATTCTTGTGGAGACTTCTGGTCACCATAAGAATAGTTAAACATGTCCACTGGCAGGCCAGGGGCACGCGTATAAGACTGATGATGTCATAGACAGATCTCTGTGTGGAGGTTGGCCTTACCCTTCCTGATGCTCCTTGGTCCATGGACAAGCTGCAGGATAAACAGATAAACAGAACACATTATTACACTGTCCTCATGACAGCTCCCTCCAGACACACACGTATCACTGGTAGCATGTTGTCATTACCTCTCCGCTCTGACAATATGTGGACACACACACACACAAGCAGGCAGACCGCCAGATATTAGAGTGATGTACTGTCCTGGTATAAAAACAGCTACCTTGCAGTTATTTTTTTCTCTCTGTGGTGTGTGACCAACTCTCCAAAGCTCTCTTAATCAGGCGTACTGCATTACAGCTAATGACACTGAGCTGGAGCAGAACACCACACGCACGCGCACACACTCACGTATCTCATTGCCCCGGAGTGACACTAAATAAACTGGCATGCCTGGAAAAGCATTTGAAATGGAAATGTATGGAAACCTTGTATGTGGGTCATTCATCTATTCAACTGCACACATGCATACAGATTACATCTACAGAGCAGACAGAACAGATGAAGAAGTATCTATCCTCACAATGGGGAGAAGGCCAATATCTCTGTCTTTCTGAGAGTAATTCTAGCTTCTCGTAGCAATCTAAGCAGCCAACAACATAATTACTGATTCAAAGCATGTCGTTGGGGTCAGTAAAGGGAGAGGGTGTGGTAAAATCAAAGATGCCCTCTTGAAATGACACATTAAATCAGGCGCAAATTCAATTAGCGAGCTTTACTTTTAAACACCATCACCATCTCCCTCATCATCTCCCACCCCTCCCTCACCATCTCTCACCCCTCCCTCATCCTCAACCCACTCCCTCCCTCACCCCAAACCTCCCTCTCCCTCACCCTCTCCCACCCCTTCCCTCCCCCTCTCTCTCTCTTACCCAGCCACACTGCCGCTGGCGGAACTCTCAGCGATTTGGGAGCTGGCAATCCACTTGGTCTCCCCCACTACTGTCCTGGCATGTGGCAAGCGTCCCACGTCCTTCACAGTCATTATCAGGTGGCGCGATGACTTGAGCACGCGCACCGCCTCGTCATGGGGGATACCCAGGAAGCTGCACCCGTTCACCTCCAGGATCTGGTCGCCCACCTGGAGTGCGGGGAGGGCACAGAGAGGAAGGAATGGTGGGCGGGCTGGCATGGGCATGGGCAGACACTGGGTCACAGTACATATGTCAGAGGTCACACAGTAGGGGCCAGAGAGGTAGAGATGAGGTAGAGTACAGACAAGAGTGAAAGTAACAAACATAGTTGAGGTTAGATTGGTAGTTTGATCCATGATGAGTTCCAGTGGGAGGTAGATCCTGTTTAGATGTGAGGTCACAGGGTCAGAGGTATTCCTTACTCCTGGTAAGACTGAGAGGTACTCCCTCTATTGAGAGGGCTTCTAGATGCTAATGCAGACAACTCTGTCTATGGATGTGTATCTCCATCTGTAGGGCTCCATAACCATAACCCTAGGTCTTTCTGCACTCCCCTTGTGGACTCTTACAGTATATTACCTCGGACCTTAGCAATATTGATCACTAGGCTGACCTCTGATCATCTACAATATTATTATGTGTTAACTGATATAGCACTGTGAACTGTATAGATAAATCACATATGCAGCAGCTAGTGACAGACTACATTAAACAGAGACCAGACAGACTGGCCTTTCAGGGATGGCTAACACTGACCTTTATAAAGTTAGCTAGCCGCAACAAGACCAGGGCCTGTATTCATTAAATGTATCACTAATACAGAGAGGCTGCTGCCTACATACAGACTTGAAAGAATTGGCAACTCTAATAAATGGATCACTAGTCACGTTATAAATGCCACTTTAATAATGATGTTTACATATTTGCATTACTCCCACATACTGTATTTTATACCATGTATTGAATCTTGCCTATGCCGCTCGGTCACTGCTCATCCATATGTTTATGTGTCACACCCTGATCTGTTTCACCTACCTTTGTGATTGTCTTCGCCCCCCTCCAGGTGTCGCCCATCTTCCCCATTATCCCCTGTGTATTTATACCTGTGTTCTCTGTTTGTCTGTTGCCAGTTCGATTTGTTCATTCAGACCTACCAGTGGTTTCCCCCTTGCTCCTGTCCTGTCTATAGTGCCTGTTTCCTAGTTTTCCCAGTTTTGACCTTCCTGCTTAACCTGACCCTGAGCCTGCCTGCCGTCCTGTACCTTTACATGCCCGTGTTCAATTTAATAAACCTTTGTTACTTCGACATTGTCTGCACCTGGGTCTTACCTTCAAACCTGAAATTATGTACATATTCTTATTCCACCCCTTTGCTATTTGTACGTATTAGGTAGTTGTTGTGGAAATGTTCGATTACTTGTTGATATTGCTGCACTGTCAGAACTAGAAGCACAAGCATTTCGCTACACTCGCAATAACATCTGCTAACCATGTGTACGTGACAAATAACATTTTATTTTAGTTGAGAAGGAGCGCTGATCTAGGATCAGTTTAGCCTTTTAGAACATAATGCATAAGATTATATGGACAGGGGGACCTGATCCTAGATGGGCACTTCTATTCTGAGATGCTTTATGAATATGGGCCCAGTACTGTTCCTGCCAGAGATTAAGCCAATTTCATCCCCATTCTTTCAAAGCATGTCATTGGGGTGAATAAAGGGAGCGGTGTGGTAAAATCAAAGACTGAAAAATACTGTGATGCCCTCACACATTAAATCAGGCGCTTGTGCACCCCCACACCCCCTCACACCCTCCTTCAACATTAGTTTTGCATTTAGAGTTTAATTTGGTGTTTAGCAATTCATCATTATTTCCAGATGTCAGCTGTTCTCACATGGTTTGTTATATTTTATTTCACTGAGCTTAGTCAACCAAATTGCACCAACAACAACTTCAGTAATCCCTCAAAAGATATTTAGTATATTCATTGACTGGTATTGAGGTATTATGGGAGTGAGAGTCCCTTGACATTTGTTCTCTCTATTTCTCTCATACACTCACACGCACACACACCCAGAAGAGTCTCTGATCATGCTGAGTCACCACAGAGGCGCCAACTGACAGTGATGGTGTGCTGCATCTCCTGCTGTTGTCATAAAGTTGGCACTGACGCCATTCCCCCCCACGCCTCCTCTCCTCCATCCCTCCTTCCTTATTATAATTTCATTAGGGGGCTTAGAGAAGCTGGCAAAGAAAGTACTGCTTCCTCATAGCACATGCGCACGAGTGCATGCACATGCACACACACAGATCAATGCGCTGCGTCAAATCCAAGTGTGGGCAAGCCGACAGGGAGCATCCTGGGTAATTAACCAGCAGCGACGCTGGCTGGACCAATGATAATTATATTTACAAATGAGAGGCCAATCAATGTGGAGATGAATAATAAGCGACTGTGTTTTCTGGAAATTCGACTCAGGCTACAGATGAGTACAACTGGATCGATGAAACACAGCCCATTGTTTTCCCCACACACCTTTCTATCGCAACTTTCACATTGCAATTGATTCCTCATCTCGCTCTATGTCTTCATTGTTCTCTTTCTTTCTCTCTGTCTCACTTTCTCAGCTTGTGTGCCAACAGCTCCACAAGAAAGCAACAACTCGAATCACAACTACAGAAACAGCCTTGGAAGCCAATCAGATCCCAACCAGATCTAGAGTCAGGGGGGAATGGAGCCTGTAAAGCTTTTGGGGTACTGCAGTGGTGGCTATTGGACTGAATGGAAAGGTATCAAACACATACCATTTCTTTATTCCATTGTAGCCACTACAATGAAATGTTCCTCCTATATCTCCACCCACCATCCACCACTAGATACCTGTTATATCACAGTGGCTCTCTGACCAATACACAACCTGTATGAACTAAATCAGGATTTTGATGAAGGCACGGCATGTTAAGTGAATCAGATGGGAGAGAGAGTTGAAAGCTGACCAGAGCTGATCTCATAGCAGTAAGAAAAGGTTGAGCTACAATATAAAAACACACCCAACACAGTGACTCTGTGGGGTTAGAGATCACATGTCTCAGGTGAGGAGAGCTGATCTCATAGCAGTAAGAAAAGGTTGAGCTACAATATAAAAACACACCCAACACAGTGACTCTGTGGGGTTAGAGATCACATGTCTCAGGTGAAAATCTCATAGGTTGAGCTACAATATAAAAACACACCCAACACAGTGACTCTGTGGGGTTAGAGATCACATGTCTCAGGTGAGGAGAGCTGAACAGACATCCTATTAGATCCCCTTTGAAGTGTCTTTCTATCCTACACTGTGCGTATGTCACAAAAGGCACGCTATTCCCTACATAGTGCACTACTTTTAACCAGAGCTAACCAGTAGTGCACTATAGAGGCAATAGTGTTGCTTTTGGAGAGCATCCTGTATTTGTTTGATCTGGCCCACTGTCTTGAATCCCATTGACATTCCAGTGGTTGGGGTGGGACAGTAATGTACTATGTGGTGAAGGGCAGAGGTATTCAAACATTTTCAGCAGTGACGCAATTTTTTACGCCAGATCTTCTGGGGACGCCATTTTTTCTTGTGACAGCAGACCACCCCAAATCTTTTGACACAACCTTAACATCTGTACAATTCGATTTTTAAATCAACAAATGACCTTCAAAATAAATGTGTAAAAACAAATGTTGGTAAAAAAAATATATATGTATATATACAGTAAAACTCAGTTTTTCACAATTCCTGACATTTAATCCTAGTAAAAATTCCCTGTCTTAGGTCAGTTAGGATCACCACTATATTTTAAGAATGTGAAATGTCATACGAATAGTAGAGAGAATTATTTATTTCAGCTTTTATTTATTTAATCACATTCCCAGTTGGTCAGAAGTTTAAGTACACTCAATTAGTATTTGGTAGCATTGCCCTTAAATTGTTTAACTTGGGTCAAATGTTTCGGGTAGCCTCCCACAAGCTTCCCACAATAAGTTGGGTGAATTGCTCCATTGCTCCTGACAGAGCTGGTGTAACTGAGTCAGGTTTGTAGGCCTCCTTGCTCGCACATGCTTTTTCAGTTCTGCCCACAAATTTTCTATAGGATTGAGGTCAGGGAGTTGTGATGGCCACTCCAATACCTTGACTTTGTTGTCCTTAAGCCATTTTGCCACAACTTTGGAAGTATGCTTGGGGTCATTGTCCATTTGGAAGACCCATTTGTGACCAAGCTTTAACTTCCTGACTAATGTCTTGAGATGTTGCTTCAATATATCCACATAATTTTCCTCCCTCATGTTGTGAAGTGCATGAGTCCCTCCTGCAGCAAAGCACCCCCACAACATGATGCTGCCACCCCCGTGCTTCATGGTCAGGATGTTGTTCTTTGGCTTGCAAGCCTCCCCCTTTTTCCTCCAAACATATCGATGGTCATTATGACCAAACAGTTCTATTTTTGTTTCATCAGACCAAAGGACATTTCTCCAAAAAGTACGATCTTTGTCCCCATGTGCAGTTGCAAACCGTAGTCTGGCTTTTTTTATGGCGGTTTTGGAGCAGTGGCTTCTTCCTTGCTGAGCAGCCTTTCAGGTTATGTTGATATAGGACTCGTTTTACTGTGGATTTGTACCTGGGCACAGGTACTTTGTACCTGTTTCCTCCAGCATCTTCACAAGTTCCTTTGCTGTTGTTCTGGGATTGATTTGCACTTTTCACACAAAGTACATTCATCTCCAAGAGACCTTCAGGTGTTTGGATATTGCTCCCAAGGATGAACCAGACTTCTGGAGGTCTCCAATTTCTTTTCTGAGGTCTTGGCTGATTTCAATTTATTTTCCCACGATGTCAAGCAAAGAGGCACTGAGTTTGAAGGTAGGCCTTGAAATACATCCACAGGGACAATTCCAATTAACTCAGAAGCTTCTAAAGCCATGACAGAATTTTCTGGAATTTTCCAAGCAGTTTAAAGGCACTGTCAACTTAGTGTATGTAAACGTCTGACCCACTGGAATTGTGATACTGTGAATTATAAGTTAAATAATCTGTCTGCAAACAATTGTTGGAAAAATTACTTGTGTCTTGCACAAAGTAGATGTCCTAACCGACTTGCCCAAACTATAGTTTGTTAACAAGAAATTTGTGAAGTGGTTGAGAAACACATTTCAATGACTCCAACCTAAGTAAACTTCCGACTTCAACTGTATATATGTACAGTGCCTTCTGAAAGTATTCATACCTCTGATTGATTCTACATTTTATTGTGTTACAGCTTGAATTTAAAAATGATTAAATACATTATTTTTTATCACCCATCTACACACAATACCCCATGATGACAAAGAGAAAACATGTTTGTAGACATTTTAGAAAATTTATTGAAAATGAAATACTGAAATAACTCATTTACATAAGTATTCACACCCCTGAGTCAATACTTTATAGAAGCACTTTTGCCAGCAATTTCAGCTTTGAGTCTTTCTGGGTCTCTAAGAACATTCCATACCTGGATTGTGCAACATTTGCCAATTATTATCTTTAGCTCAGTCAAATTGGATGTTGGTCATTGCTAGACAACCATTTTCAGGTCTTGCCATAGATTTTCAAGTAGATTTAAGATTCACTGTCTTCTTGGTAAGCAACTCCCGTGTAGATTTGGCCTTGTGTTTTAGGTTGTTGTCCTGCTGAAAAGTGAATTAATATCCCTGTCTGGTGGAAAGCAGACTGAACTAGGTTTTCCTCTAGGAATTTGACTGTGCTCGATTCCATTTTTTTAAATCCTGGAAAATACCCGTCCTGAACATGATTTTTGAATGACTACTCCAAAGTTTTAGAACACCTACTCATTCAAGAGTTTTTCTCTATTTAACATGCACACCTGTTAATTGAAATGCATTTCAGGTGACTACCTCATGATGCTGGTTGAGAGAATGCCAAGAGTGTGCAAAGCTGTCATCAAGGCAAAGGGTGGCTATTTGAAGAATCTCAAATATAAAATATATTTTGATTTGTGTAACACTTTTTTGGTTAGTTCAATACTCCATGTGTTATTTCATAGCGTTGATGTCTTCACTATTATTCTACAATGTAGAAAATGGTAAAAATAAAGAAAAACCCTTGAATGAGTAGGTGTTCTAAAACTTTGGACCGGTGGTGTACCTCATCTCTGTACCCCACACATGCAATTATCTGTAAGGTCCCTCAGTCAAGCAGTGAATTTCAACTACAGATTCAACCATAAAGACCAGGGAGGTTTTCCAATGCCTTGCAAGGAAGGGCACCTATTGGTTTGCAACAAGGCAATAAAGTAATTCTGTAAAAAATGTGGTCAGGCAATTACCTTTTTGTCCTGAATACAAAGTGTTATGTTTGGAGAAAATCCAATCCAATACGTTACTGTGTACCACTTTCCATATTTTTAAGCATAGTGGTAGCTGCATCATGTTATGGGTATGTTTATAATCGTTAAGCAGTATTATTACAAACGGAGTGAGTCCATGCAACTTATTATGTGACACATTTCTACTGATGAACTTGCCATTGACTCAAGATATTTCAGCTTTTCATTGTGTATTAATTTATAAGTATTTCGAAAAAACATAATTCCACTTTGACATTATGGGGTATTGTGTGTAAGCCAGTGACAGAAAATCTCAATTTAATCCATTTTAAATTCAGGTTGTAAATTACAACAAAATGTGGAAAAAGTCAAGGGGTGTGAATACTTTCTGAAGGCATGGTAAATTTAACATTTTGGCAAGCCCACTGTAGTTCCGGTGTCACGACTTCCGCCGAAGTCGGTCCTCTCCTTGTTTGGGCGGCGTTTGGCGGTCGACGTCACCGGCTTTCTAGCCATCGCCGCTCCATTTTTCATTTATCCATTTGTTTTGTCTTGTTCCCTGCACACCTGGTTTTCATTCCCCAATCACACTACATGTATTTATTCCACTGTTCCTCCTCATGTCTTTGTGTGAGATTGTTTTGTGTTATGTGTCTATGTTGAAGCGTTTTACTGGTATGCATTTATTCTGTGTTTTATTTCACGGGGTATGTTATTGTGTTTATACTATATTATTGTGACTGTTTGCGCGTTTGCACTTTTGCATTGGCTGGAGGTTTTAACACAGTGCGTCCATCTGTTGGTTTCTCCTGTCTCAATAAAGTGTGTGCCTGTTCACAACTCTCTGCTCTCTTGCACCTGACTCCGCTCCCAGTACGCACGCCATTGACATCCGGGTCGTGACCCCGACTTTGAATACCACTGGTATAAGGGGAAAATTGCTTTACTGTGAGATGGGAGAAGGGGATGAGGAGATGTGAGATTAAATGATCCCAAGACAGTGATCCCTATACAATCAGACACTCTCTTTTCCCATCTTGTGGATTGAAGTGTCTTCACTTCGTTGTGCCTCTCTGGGCCTCAGTGTTGCTGTCTTTTTTCGGTATCAACTCGCTCTTTTTATGTCTCTTTTACTGTATCTCTCTCTCTCATTGCCTTCATCTGTCTCTCCCTCTCTATCTCCTTCTCTCATCCCTCTACAGTACAGTAGAAGGGTCCAGGCTGTGACAGAGAAGCGTTTGGCATTTGGCCACCCACCTCTGTTCCTCTACACTCGGACAGCCGTGAGATTGCCGTGACATTTCGCTCTCGTCTGTTCTCCACTGAAGGGAAAAGAAGAATAGGGAAAAAATTTAGATATAGACTGGCGCCGTGCCCATTTGTCCAACTCTGCTCTATGAAATGCAGCATTTGTCTTTTAAAACAGGATTCCCTAAGTGAAGAAATGCAGCATTTGTCTTTTAAAACAGAATTCCCTAAGTGAAGGAAGGCAGCAGGGGGGTTGGGGAAATAGGGAGGTGTATGTCTGTTCCAAAAAGAGAGAGAGAGGGATGCCTAGATCGTGCCAGACTTCTGAGAAAAGACAACTGAGATGTCAGACTTTTACTGGATGGTGTTAAACTTTTATAGTCTCTGTCTTCTTTATATCTGTCTGTCTCTCTGTCTGTCTGTCTGTCTGTCTGTCTGTCTGTCTGTCTGTCTGTCTGTCTTTCGGTCTGTCTGTCTCTCTGTCTGTCTGTCTGTCTGTCTGTCTGCCTGTCTGTCTGTCTGTCTGTCTGTCTGTCTGTCTCTCTGTCTCTCTGTCTCTGTCTCTGTCTCTGTCTCTCTCTCTGTCTCTCTGTCTCTGTCTCTGTCTCTGTCTCTCTGTCTCTCTCTCTCTGATCAGAGCTTAGAGAAGAGTCTTCGATCAGCCTGAGTCACCACAGAGATGTCACCTAACTGTGATGGTGTGCTGCATCTCCTGCTGTTTTCATCAAGTTGGCACTGACACCACTCTCCTCCCTCTATCTTTTGTCCCTCCTCATTATAATTCCATTTGGGGGCTCAGTAGTGCTGAGCGATTACGGCTTTTTGAAGTATTACAAAATAATCACGGTTTTCGATTTCGGTTTAAAAAAATATTTTTACATTAAATGCACTATGCATTATGTGATTTGAATGATGATAGTAGTGACTGCTCATTACTGCTTATCACTAATTTACCATAATTTATTCACATTACTTTACTTTAATACACTATTTCAGTTATTGTGTATGTTACATTTGTTTTATGCCTATATAGAGCTACTGCCTATGCTGTCTGACAAAATCACTATTTTAGTCATTCTTGAAAGTAAATAAGGCATACTTTTATGGCTGCTGAATACCAATTATCAATCTTAGACCATGTATTTTCAGGTAGAGATACCTCACGAAGCACCTGCTCTCTATCCCTCTCGATCGCGCGTTCTTCTGCCTCTTCTCTCGGTCTCAGAATGGACAAATAGGTGTGCTTTGGATTATGGTAATTGTAGTTAATTACTATGTTTTCTGCGCTAAATTATGTAGAGTATTGGCCTGTTGGAAACTACAACTCCTTACTACATCGCGCAGTTTGGGCTTGATCTGATTTATCTGTAGAGATTTATCAGTCAATTAATTGTTTAAAAACGGAAAATAACCAACACATTTCTGTTAAGTATTCAGCACTAGGGCTCAGAGAAGATGGCATGGGAAGTAAGTACTGCTTCGTACACACACACACACACACACACACACACACACACACACACACACACACACACACACACACACACACACACACACACACACACACACACACACACACACACACACACACACACACACACACACACACACACACAATGTGCTGAGTTTGATCAGAGCGTGGCCAAGCCGTCAGGGAGCATCCTGAGTAATTAACCAGCAGCGACGCTAGACCAATGACAATGTTATTTACAAACGAGAGGCTAAGTTTCAATGTCACAAGCACAAGTACAGTGAAATGCCTTTCTTGCTAGCTCTAACCTCAACAATGCAGTAATCAATAACAATGTAATACTAAAAATAACAAGGTAGAACAAAAACACACAAGATATAAAAATAAGAACAACACAAAGTAAGTGGGCATACTATATACAGGGTCAGTTCCAGTACCATATATATATATAATGTGCAGGAATACTGGATCGATAGAGGTAGATATGTACAGGGGTAAGGTGACTAGGCATCAGGATATGATAAACAGAGTAGTAGCAGCGTATCTGATGATTGTACGTGAGTGGGTGTGTGTAGAGTTAGTTTACATTTATGTGCATATGTGTGTGTGATAAAGTGATGTGATGGAGTGTTTGTGTGTTGGAGTGTCAGTGTGCATAATGTGAAGGGCCCTGTAAGTGTGCCTAGAGACAGTGAAAAAATAACAATAAAATACAAAGGTCAACTCAGATAGTCCTGTAACCATTGTGTTAGCCATTTAGTAGTCTTATGGCATGAAGATGTAGGCTGTTTAGGAGCCTGTTGGTGTCAGACTTGATGCACCGGTACCGCTTGCCGATCGAAAGCAGAGAGAACATTCAATGGCTTGGGTGGTTGGAGTCTTTAACAATTTTCCGGGCCTTCCTTTCACACCGCTTGATATAGAGGTACTGGATGGCAGGGAGCTCGGCCCCAGTGATGTACTGGGCTGTCCGCCGCATCATTTGTAACACAATGCGATCGAGGGCAGTGCAATTGCTATACCAAGCAGTGATGCAGCCAGTCAAGATGCTCTCAATGGTACAGCTGTATAACTTTTTGAAGATTTGAAGGCCGATGCCAAACCTTTTCAACCTCCTGAGGGGGAAGAGGCACTATCGCACCTTCTTCACGATTGAATGGAGGTGTGTGGACCATTTAAATTCTTAGTGATTTGGACACCGAGGAACTTGGAGCTCTCGACCCGCTCCACTGCAGTCCCATCGATGTGGATGGGGGAGTGTTCGTTCCCCCATTTCCTGCAGTCCACGATCAGCTCCTTGGTCTTACTGACGTTGAAGGAGAAGTTGTTGTTCCGCCCCACAATGCCACGTCACTGATCTCCTCCCTGCAGGAGGGGACTAAGCCCTGTGGGGCCCCTGTGTTGAGGGTCAGCATGGTGGAGGTGATGTTGCCTACCCTCACCACCTGGGGTCGGACCATCAGGAAGTCCAGGATCCAGCTGCAGAGGGAGGTGTTCAGACCAAGGCTACTAAGCTTGGTGACGAGCTTGGAGGGGACGATGGTGTTGAAAGCTGAGCTGTAGTCAATGAACAGCATTCTTACACAGGTATTCCTCTTATTTGGGTGGGTGAGGGCAGTGTGGAGTGCAATTCAGATTGCGTCGCCTTTGGATCTGCTGTGGCGGTATGCAAAATGGAGTGGGTCTAGGGTGTCTGGGATGATGGCGTTGATGTGTGCCATAATCAGCCTCTCAAAGCACTTAATGATTACCACAGATCTGAGTGCTACAGTGTGGTGGTCACTGTGATATGAAGCCATACATGCTGACCACACCACCCGGCTTGTGTGATTGAGCATTGCAAGATACATTTACATACACTATATAAACACAAAAGTATGTGGCCACCCCTTCAAATTAGTGGATTCGGCTATTTCAGCCACACCGTTGCTGACAGGTGTATACAATTGAGCACACAGACATGCAATCTACATAAACATACATTGGCAGTAGAATGGCTGTATTGAAGAGCTCCGTGACTTTCAACGTGGCACCGTCATAGGATGCCACCTTTCCAACAAGTCAGTTTGTCAAAATTCTGCCCTGCTAGAGCTGTCCCGGTCATTCGTAAGTGCTGTTATTGTGAAGTGGAAACGTCTAGGAGCAACAAAGGCTCAGCCGTGAAGTGGTAGGCCACACAAGCTCACAGAACGGGACTGCCGAGTGCTGAAATCGTCTGTCCTCGGTTGCAACACTTACAGAGTTCCAAACTGCCTCTGGAAGCAACATCAGCACAAGAACTGTTTGTCAGGAGCTTCATGAAATGGGTTTCCATGGCTGAGCAGCCACACACAAGCCTAGATCAACATGCGCAATGCCAAGCGTAGGCTGGAGTGGTGTAAAGCTTGCCGCCATTAGACTCTGGAGCAGTGGAAATGCGTTCTTTGGTGTGATGACTCAAGCATCGCCAACTGGCAATCTGAGGGACAATTCGGGGTTTGGTGGATGTCAGGGGAACGCTATTTAACCCAATGCATAATGGCAACTGTAAAGTTTGCTGGAGGAGAAATAATGTCTGAGGCTGTATTTCATTGTTTGGCCTAGGACCCTTAGCCTTCCCAGAAGAGTGGATGCTGTTATAGCAGCAAAGGAGGGACCAACTCCATATTAATGCCCATCATTTTGGAATGAGATGTTCAACGAGCAGATGTTCAATGTCCACATACATTTTATCCAAACTACTCGAGAGTGTCTGCATAGCCAGGCTCTAAAACGTAACTTGGTTCTAGTCCCTCCTCTCCCATCTCCTCATTGGTTTTTAGGAGCAATTACTGTACCCAGATGGGTGATGAAAGATGAACTGAGGTCCACACTCCAGTCCAGTTGGTGGCGGTAATGCACCTTACAGTTGGTTGCCAACAGCCATATAAAGTCCACAGAAGAAGAAGAAGCAGACTGAAGGAGGAGAGATCACTAGAAAGAAACAAGGTTTCTGCTTTTATCTGTGGATTAATTGTCGGAGTAGAGAACACATGATTGTGTGAAATGGGTTCTACAAAGATCCAAGAATAATAACAAATAACAACCTAATGTTTATATCCCTTGACAAATGAGCTAGCAACAACAAGCTAGCTAGCTAAATGTCCATAAATGTGTCATGTGTGTTTCAACCTGTCCCCAAATGAATATAGTTGTTTCAGAGTTCGTTTTGATATTTCAACCTGCGTGTCCTGATCACGTCTAGTGGGGATAGACAAACTCAACATGTGCATGATGGCACACATGGACACACGCCTGGAGCAGGTTTGGTCATCATGTTAGAGTTCCTGGGAACAGGAATGATGGTGGTCATCATAAAACATGTGAGGATTACAGACTGGGACAAGGAGAGGTTGAAAATTACCGTGAATATACCTACCAGCTCTGACAATGCACCCTGAAATACCATTGGGCCCCGCAGCCTTGTGGGTATTGACCTGATTAAAGACTTCACTCACGTCGGCCTTGGAGAGCGAGATTTCCAAATCTTCTGGATCTGCAGCAAACCTCACACCCGGCTCAATGTTGTTATTGTCAAAGCGTGCCGAAAATGCATTGATTTCGTCTTTCTAATCCGTAATGGACTGTAGCCCCTGCCACATGCGCCAGGCGTCAGAGCCTGTGTAATATGATTCCACCTTATTCCTAGATTGTCATTTGATGAGTCTGGTAAGGTCATAGCGGGACTTATTGTACATGTTCCTGACCTCAGCCGTAGCCTCAGGACTGTTTGCAATAGCTGTGTGTGTGGTGGCCCTGTCCTTTAGTTTAGCACCAACCTCAGTGTTCATCCAGGGCTTTTGATTGGGGAAGCAGAGAACCTTCACCGTGGGGACAACGTCCCCGATGCATTTCCAAATGAAGTCAGTGACGGAGGTGGTTAGCTCGTCGGTGTTATCCGCAGTCCTGAAAGTCCTGAAACATATTCCAATCAGCGTTAGCAAAGCAGTCCTCTAGCATAATCTCTGATTCTGGAGACCATTTCTCAACAGAGCGAGTCACTGGTACTTCCTGTTTGAGCTTCTGCTTGTAAACAGGAAGCAGGTGTACAGAGTCATGATTTGATTTTCCGAATGGAGGATGAGGGAGGGCCTTGTATTCCAATTGGCTCCTTCATCCCCTCTCCTCCCCCTGTAACTATTCCCTAGGTCATTGCTGTAATTGAAAATGTGTTCCTCGGTCAATTTACCTGGTAAAATGAGGGTTATATAAATTTTAAATAAATAAAAATGGTATGCTTGCTTGTGGGTAGAATAACAGTGGTCTAGGACTTTATCGGCCCTAGCGGCGAGGGAGACGTGTTGATGGAAGTTGGTCATCACGTGTCTTAATAACACGGAATTAAAATCGCTGGCAACCAGAAAAGCAGCGTCTGGATGTAAGTTTCCTGCTTGGTTATCTTGTACAGTTTGTTAAGTGGCAGCTTGTTATTTTACTTGTCCTGGGTTTGAATGTATAGAACAGTCACTATAATAGCTGAAAACTCACTCGGGAGGTAAGAGTTGGCATTTAACCATCAGGTATTCCGACACTTCCACACCGCTCAAGTCAGCACACCAGTTATTGTTGATGAACAGGCAAACCCCCTCCCCCCTCTATTTCCTCGACTCCACTGTCGGCACAGTGAATGGAGAATCCATCGAGTTGGATAGCCATGGGGGGTATCTTGTGTCCGAGAGCCATGTTTCAGAAAAATAGAGAATATTGCAGTTTCGACAGTCCCATTGGTAGTTAATCTGCGATTGGAGGTCATCCATCTTATTATCAAGTGGCCAGTAGAATGGAGTAAGGGTCTCCCCTCGCCTTGTCCGGGTCTCCCCTCGCCTTAATCTTACCAGGATCTCCCCTCGCCTTAATCTTACCAGGATCTCCCCTCGCCTTAATCTTACCAGGATCTCCCCTCGCCTTAATCTTACCAGGATCTCCCCTCGCCTTAATCTTACCAGGATCTCCCCTCGCCTTAATCTTACCAGGATCTCCCCTCGCCTTAATCTTACCAGGATCTCACTTCGCCTTAATCTTACCAGGATCTCACTTCGCCTTAATCTTACCAGGATCTCCCCTCGCCTTAATCTTACCAGGATCTCCCCTCTTGCCTCTGTAATGTCAGTGTTTCCATTTGGGTAGCCCAAAAATTGGGTTGAAATTACAAAAAGAGCTCAGCGAAGATGAGTCAAATTCGAAGCCGGAATTGAGGTAATTAACTGCCGATCTGATGTTCAAAAGTTCTTGATAGCAGATATATTGAGAAAAAAAGGTAAAATAAACGATAAAAGAATCACAAAATATCCATCCAGTACGGTGCCATCTTTCGGCCAATCAATGTGGAGATGAATAATAAGCGACTGTGTTTTCTGAAATATGACTAAGGCTACAAATGAGTACAACTGGATCGATAGCCATGAAACACAGCCCATCGATTCCTCATCACTCTCCATATCTTTCTTGTTCTCTTTCTTTCTCTTTGTCTCACTTTCTCAGCCTGTGTGACAACACAAGCGAGTAAACTTCCAATGCCTTCCATTCTTCTTGCTAACGTGCAATCGTTAGAAAATAAAATTGATGACCTACTATTAAGATTATGCTACCAAAGGGTAGATGAAAACTGTAACATCTTCACCAAGACGTGGCTGAACGAAGAAACAGACAATATAGAGCTTCCATGCACCAGCAGAACAGAGACGCTGCCTCTGGTAAGACGAGGGGTGGGGGTATGTGTATTTCTGTCAATAACAGCTGGTGTGCAATGTCTAATATTAAAGAAGTCTTGAGGTATTGCTCGCCTGAGGAAGAGAACCTTACGATAAGCTGTTGTCCAAACTATCTACAAAGCGAGTTCTCATCTGTATTATTCGTAGCCGTCTATTTACCACCACAAAGCGAAGCTGGCACTAAGACCACCCTCAACCAACTCTATGAGGTCATAAGCAAAGAAGAAAATGCTCACCCTGAAGCGGCTCTCCTAGTGGCCGGGGACTTTAATGCAGGCAAACTTAAAAATCAGTTTTACTACATTTTTACCAGCATGTCTACTAGCTATTTGTTTGTTACCTACAGTTGAAGTCAGAAGTATACATACACTTAAGTTGGAGTCCACAAATTTCTTGTAAACAAACTATAGTTTTGGCAAGTCGGTTAGGACATCTACTTTGTGCATGATACTTCATTTTTCCAACAATTGTTTACAGACAGATTATTTCACTTATAATTCACTGTATCACAATTCCAGTGGGTCAGAAGTTTACATACACTAAGTTGACTGGGCCTTTAAACAGCTTGGAAAATTCTAGAAAATGATGTAATGGCTTTAGAAGCTTCTGATGGGCTAATTGACATAATTTTAGTCAATTGGAGGTGTATCTGTGGATGTATTTCAAGGCCTACCTTCAAACTCAGTGCCTCTTTGCTTGACATCATGGGAAAATCAAAAGAAATCAGCCAAGACCTCAGATTTTTTTTAAATCTCCACAAGTTTGGTTCATCCTTGGGAGCAATTTCCAAACCCCTGAAGGTACCACGTTCATCTGGACAAACAATAGTAAACAAGTATAAACACCATGGGACCTAGCAGCCGTCATACCGCTCAGGAAGGAGACGCATTCTGTCTCCTAGAGAGGAACATACTTCAGTGTGAAAAGTGCAAATCAATCCCAGAACAACAGCAAAGGACCTTGTGAAGATGCTGGAGGAAACAGGTACAAAAGTATCTATATCCACAGTAAAACGAGTCCTATATCGACATAACCTGAAAGGCTCCTCAGCAAGGTTGAAGCCACTGCTCCAAAACCGCCATACAAAAGCCAGACTACGGTTTGCAACTGCACATGGGGACAAAGATCGTACTTTTGTAACTGCACATGGGGACAAAGATTGTACTTCTTGGTGAAATTTTCTCTGGTCTGATGAAACAAAAATAGAACTGTTTGGCCATAATGACTATCGTTATGTTTGGAGGAAAAAGGGGTAAGCTGCAAAGCCGAAGAACACCATCCCAACCGTGAAGCACGGGGGTGGCAGCATTATGTTGTGAGGGTTCTTTGCTGCTGGAGGGACTAGTGCACTTCACAAAATAGATGGCATCACGAGAGAGGAAAATTATGTGGGTAAATTGAAGCAACATCTCAAGACATCAGTCAGGAAGTCAAAGCTTGGTCGCAAATGGGTCTTCCAAATGGACAATGACCCCAAGCATACTTCCAAAGTTGTGGCAAAATGGCTTAAGGACAACAAAGTCAAGGTTTTGGAGTGGCCATCACAACTCCCTGACCTCAATCCTATAGACAATTTGTGAGCAGAACTAAAAAAGCGTGTGTGAGCGAGGAGGCCTACAAACCTGACTCAGTTACACCAGCTCTGTCAGGAGGAATGAGCCAAAATTCACCCAACTTATTGTGGGAAGCTTGTGGAAGGCTACCTGAAACATTTGACCCAAGTTAAACAAATTAAACGCAATGCTACCAAATACTAATTGAGTGTATGTAAACTTCTGACCCACTGGGAATGTGATTAAAGAAATACAAGCTGAAATAACTATTATTCTGACATTTCATATTCTTAAAATAAAGTGGTGATCCTAACTGACCGAAGGCAGGGAATTTTTACTAGGTTTAAATGTCAGGAATTGTGAAAAACTGAGTTCAAATGTATTTGGCTAAGGTGTATGTAAACTTACGACTTCAACTGTTAGTTTTCACATCCCTAAGTAAATATTTTGTAGGAGCACCTTTGGCAGCAATTACAGCTGTGTCTTTCTGGGTAAATTGCTAAGATTTTCCACACCTGGATTGTGCAACATTTGCAACATTTTTCAAACTCTGTCAAATTTTTTATTGATCATTGCTAGACAACCGTTTTCAGGTCTTGCCAAAGATTTTCCAGTAGATTTGAGTCAAAACTGTAACTCGGCCATTCAGGAACACTCACTGTGTTCTTGGTAAGCAACTTCAGTGTAGCCTTGTGTTTTAGGTTATTGTCCTGCTGAAAGGTGAATTAATCTCCCTGTCTGGTGTAAAGCAGACTGCATCAAATTTTCTTCTAAGATTTTGTCTGTGCTTAGGTCCATTATGTTTATTTTTTATCCTGAAAAACACTCCAATCCTTACCGATAACAGGCATACCCATAACATGATGCAGCCACCACTATGCTTGAAAATATGGAGAGTGGTACTCGGTAATTTGTTATATTGGACTTGCTCCAAACATAACACTTTGTATTCAGGACAGAAAGGTAATTGCTTTGGCAAATGTTTTGCAGTATTACTTTATTGCCTTTTTGCAAACAGTATGCATGTTTTGGAATATTTGTATTCTGTACAGGCTTCATTCTTTTCACTCTGTTAATTAGTTTAATATTGTGGAGTAAATACAATGTTGTTGATCCATCCTCAGTTTTCTCCTATTACAGACAGGCCTTTAAACTCTGTAACTGTTTTAAAGTCACTATTGGCCTCATGATGATATCCCTGAGTGGTTGCCTTCCTCTCCAGCAACTGAGTTAGGAAGGAAGACTGTATCTTTGTAGTAACTGGGTGTATTGATACACCATCCAAAGTGTAATGAATAACTAGCTTTTAAATTTTTTACCCATGTACCAATAGGTGCCCTTCTTTGCGATGCATTGGAAAACCTCCATGGTCTTTGTGGTTGAATCTGTGTTTGAAATGCACTGCTCGACTGAGGGACCTTGCAGTACATATAATTGTATGTGTGGGGTACAAAGATGAGGTAGTCGTTCAAAGATCATGTTAAACACTATTATTGCACACAGAGTCCATGCAACTTAGTATGTGACTTGTTAAGCACATTTTTACTCCTAAACATATTTACAGTAGGCTTGCCATAACAAAGGGGTTGAATACTTATTGACTCAAGACATTTCAGCTTTTCATTTTAAAATATTTTGGAGAAAAAAGAAAAAAAAACATAATTCCACTAAAATGATGGGCTATAGTGTGTAGGCCAGTGACAAAACATCTTGTTGTAATCCATTTTAAATTCAGGCTGTAACCCAACAGAATGTGGAAAAAGTCAAGGGGTGTGAATTGTTTCTGAAGGCACTATCAGCAAAATTGTATTTACACATAACATACATTTTTATTCAAAGCAACTTAGTCATGCGGGCATACATTTTACATATGGGTGGTCCTGGGAATCCAATCCAATACCCTGACGTTACAAGAGCCATGCTCTACCAACTGAGCTACAAAGGACCACAAAGGACTTTCTGTGTATGCATTCTTGTTGACTCACAGATGAACAAAAGTGTTTTGATTGATTACTGCTAGTGATAAAGTGGCGTTCGACAAACTAAAATGGTTCCAACAGGGCTTTTGCTCCCTTGCACACAGTGCTTTATATTGGGATGGATTAAGGAACAAAATTTAAATTTGGTTGTTGGGAGGCTTTCCATCCGTCGTGATAATTGATCGTTCTGCCGAATGGTCGGAAAACAAATGAGTATGTTCAGCTTGGCTCTCAGTCCGACTCCGCACTCTGTTTTAGTACACTAGTTCCTCTTAAATGACCTCTGTGGAAGTCTATAGCATTGTTTGTGTGACTCATCTAAGGAAAGGTTTAATTTAGTTGTTTGTGTTGAGTCCGCCTTTGTTGATCATGTTGAATCTCTTTTGTCTAATTTGTTAAGTAGTGGTGATCTCCTTTGTATGATCATGTTGAATCTCTTTTGTCTAATTTGTTAAGTAGTGGTGATCTCCTTTGTATGATCATGTTGAATCTCTTTTGTCTAATTGGTTAAGTAGTGGTGATCTCCAGTGCATTTGTTCAATTCAGTTTAACACCATCCAGTAAAAGTCAGACATCTCAGTTGTCTTTTCTCAGGAGTCTGGCACGATCTAGGCATCCCTCTCTCTCTCTTTTTGGAACAGAAATACACCTCCCTATTTCCCCAACCCCCCTGCTGCCTTCCTTCACTTAGGGAATCCTGTTTTAAAAGACAAATGCTGCATTTCATAGAGCAGAGTTGGACAAATGGGCACGGCGCCAGTCGATATCTAATCTTTTCCCTATTCTTCTTTTCCCTTCAGTGGAGAACAGACGAGAGCGAAATGTCACGGCAATGTCACGGCTGTCCGAGTGTAGAGGAACAGAGGTGGGTGGCCAAATGCCAAACGCTTCTCTATCACAGCCTGGACCCTTCTACTGTACTGTAGAGGGATGAGAGAAGGAGATAGAGAGGGAGAGACAGATGAAGGCAATGAGAGAGAGAGATACAGTAACAGAGACATAAAAAGAGCGAGTTGATACCGAAAAAAGACAGCAACACTGAGGCCCAGAGAGGCACAACGAAGTGAAGACACTTCAATCCACAAGATGGGAAAAGAGAGTGTCTGATTGTATAGGGATCACTGTCTTGGGATCATTTAATCTCACATCTCCTCATCCCCTTCTCCCATCTCACAGTAAAGCAATCTTCCCCTTATACAAGTGGTATTCAAAGTCGGGGTCATGACCCGGATGTCAATGGCATGCGTACTGGGAGCGGAGTCAGGTGCAAGAGAGCAGAGAGTTGTGAACAGGCGCACACTTTATTGAGGCAGGAGAAACCACTTCAATCAACAAGATGGGAATAGAGAGTGTCTGACTGTATAGGGATCACTGTCTTGGGATCATTTAATCTCACATCTCCTCATCCCTTTCTCACAGTAAAGCAATGAGTAAACCTACACCGTACAATACATCACTGTCCCACTCCCACCACTGTTTAATCAATGGGATTCATGACAGTGGGCCAGATAAAACAAATACAGGATACGTCCCAAAATGGCACACTATTCCCTATACAGTGCACTACTACTATATAGTGCACTACTTTTGACTAAAGGGAATAGCGTGCCTTTTGTGACATACGCACAGTGTAGGGAAGAAAGACACTTCAATAGGATGTCTGTTCAGCTCTCCTCACCTGAGACATGTGATCTCTAACCCCACAGAGTCACTGTGTTGGGTGTGTTTTTATATTGTAGCTCAACCTTTTCTTACTGCTATGAGATCAGCTCTGGTCAGCTTTCAACTCTCTCTCCCATCTGATTCACTTAACATGCCGTGCCTTCATCAAAATCCTGATTTAGTTCATACAGGTTGTGTATTGGTCAGAGAGCCACAATGATGTACCATTAATCCAGTGGTGGGTGGAGATATAGAAGTAAAATCAAATTGAATGGCTGGAATGGAATGGAATAAAGGAATGGTATGCGTTTGATACCTTTCCATTCAGTCCATTCCAGCCATTAAAATGAGTTGTCCCCCTATATCTCCACCCACCAATTTTCCAAGCTGTTTAAAGGCACAGTCAACTTGGTGTATGTAAACTTCTGACCCACTGGAATTGTGATACAGTGAATTATAAGTGAAATAATCTGTCTGTAAACAATTGTTGGAAAAATGACTTGTGTCATGCACAAAGTAGATGTCCTAACCAACTTGCCAAAACTATAGTTTGCTAACAAGAAATTTGTGGAGTGGACTCCAACCTAACTTCTGACTTCAACTGTAATATCAACTGTAATATTTCTGTATTCCATTTCCAAAACATTAAAAAAAAATGTTTAAAACATGTTTGCATTATGGGATAATGTGTGTAAATGGGTGAGAAAAAAAATGTTATATTAAAAAAATATTTGATCCATTTTGAATTCAGGCTGTACAATGTGGAATAAGTCGAGGGGTATGAATACTTTCTGAAGGCACTCTAGTCTCCACTCTGGTTGGTGTTAGTAGTCAACTGCACTGAGACATTGTTGTCCATAATAGTTTGTCTGCACATACAATGTTCATCAGAGGCGTCAAACCCAATATGTCCTGTTAAAAAAAAAAGTATGTTGTTGTTGTTTCTCAGTGTTACCTCGAGCCACATAGCAGTTTTATGAAGTTGGCTTTAGTTAGACCAGATAGGTTCAGAGTAGCTAGTTTGTTTAACTACCTTAGCTGGCATGCCTGTTGGCAATGTTGGTAGCCTTTAAAAAAGCAAGCAAAAACTAAATGTACGGAATAAGACTCTTTTACCCAGATTTTTGCAGAGATGCATATTTAGTTTCTTTAAAAAAAGAATCACCAGTCAGGAGGATACAGACAGCTCAAGAGGTATGCAGACAGCTTAGGTATGCAGAAAAAGCTGTTTCAGGTGTAAAAAAATGCGAACCACCTCCCAGCCATCCTCACATACTTTGTGCCTCTTTAGAGTTTTGGGGTGTTTGATGCCCCTGGAGTTCATTAAAGGACAGCCTTAGTGTCAGCAGGAGTTGTTTCATCCGTAGCTCTGACACTGTGTTATTGTGTTGATGCTGGTGCGCTTGGCATGACCTTTCTCAAGACATTGAATTCAATTAGACTGAAGCAGCCAGGTGTCATGAAAAGGGCAAACGACTGTCAGTAGCCTTTTCCACCATGGAGAAAGCTGTCTCTCGGCAGAGCACTTTACCAGCAAAGACCCATACTGTGTCCCAAATGGAACCCTATTCCCTATTTAGTGCACTACTTTAAACCAGAGCCCATGGGGAATCGGGTGCCATTTGGGAAACTAGCTAGCTGTTATAAACACCCCAACACTTTACAACAACACTTACAACACTTACAAGGCCTCTGGAGTGTAGAGCCATAAGGCTGGAGAGTAAAGCCATAAGGAAGCTTTTACAAACCCCAGTCATTTGGTGTGCAGAGAGAAAGGGAGAGAGAGAGACAGACCGAGACAGTGCTGCCACATTTGATAATGTCATGGATTTAGAGAGCAGAAGTGTAGCCTATCCAGCCAGTGTCCATGGATGAGAGATGTGTATTTTCTGTTGGTGAATCTCGTTTTTTAGAAACATAAAAAACTTTGGTATTCCCCCTATTTTGTTTCATTTCATTAAAAACCCAGCATAGCTTACCCTCCACTTAATCAATGCTGGTTTAGCATAAAGGGGTTTTAAATGGTCTACTGAGAGTGCTTTGAAATAATTTGGAGGTTTTTGCCCTCATGATTATTTACTCCTGTCTGTCCTGTGAGCGCCCCGGTGGCCCTTAAATTAAAATGAGGAAACCCTGGTGTCCATCGAGTCAACTGTCAGTTGGGCCTGGGCTTTGATCTGTGGCCCTCCAGGCTGCAATTAACCATCCATCACAATTCACATACCTGCATACTTCATTTCGATTGTTCGAGTAGGCTATCCACACTCTTAGAATTTTTTTCTCCCTAATAGAACCAAAAAAGATTATATTGCTTGCTTCATATATGGTACCCCAAAAAGGTTATATGCAGAACCCTTTTATAGGATTTGAACAGAACCCATGAGGTTCTTCTTCACTGAACCAAAATGGTTCCATATAGAACTCTGCATGGTGCCATTTATGAATTATTTAATAAACAGTAAAGTTATGGACAAAAGAATACCAGCATAGTTTTTTAGAAAGTGTCATTATATGTATAGTTTGGAAATATGCACTGGTAGCCAGAGAGGCATCTCTTTGTTTGAATGACATGCCCAGATGACTATAGCCCCGTCGCACTCACTTCCGTCATCATGAAGTGCTTTGAGAGGCTAATCATGGCCCACATCAAGGCTGGCATGCCAGGCACACTGGACCCACTCCAATGTGCTTACTGCTCCAACACAACAAATTCATGGAAGATGCCATTTCCACCGCTATTCACACGGTCGTAACACATCTGGACAAGAGGATTACCTATGTGAGAATGCTGTTCATTGACTACAGTTCCGCACCACCCTCTGCAAATGGATCCTGGACTTCCTGACGGGCCGACACCTCCTCCACACTGACTCAACACAGGGCACCCCAGTCCTCTGCTGTACTCCCTGTTCACCCACGACTGCATGGCTTTGCACGACATCAACGCCATCATCATGTTTGCTGTCGACACCACGGTTGTAGGCCAGATAACCAACAACCACAAGTCAGCTTATAGGGAGGAAGTGAACTAGCATTGTGGTGTCATGACAATATCAGCAAAACAAAGGAATTATTTTTTGACTTCAGGAAGCAGAGTAGGGAACATGCCCTGATCCACATCAATGGGGGTGTGGTAGAGAGAATCATGAGTTTGAAGTTATTCGGCATCCACATCACCGAGGACCATGGACCAACAACATCACCATTCTTGTCAAGAGGGTGCAACAGTGTCTTTACTTCCTAAGGTGGCTGAAGAAATTTGGCACGCCTCTGCATAAACTACCGCTGCACCATTGAGTGTCCTGACCGGTTGCATCACGGTGTGATACGGAAATTTCTCCATCCACGACTGCAAAGCCCTGCAGCGGGTGGTGAAGATCACTGGAACCATGCTTCCATCCAACCAGGACATCTACTCAAAACAGGGCCTGAGCATGAGGCATCATCAAAGACCCCACACACCCCAGCCATGTGCTGTTCTCTCCTTTACTGTTGAGCAGAACATTATGGACTAATATTGAGGGTTATAATGTGTTCAGAGCTGACAAACAGGGTAGAGATGGTGGAGTGGCCATTCTTATTAAAGTCCTTTCTCTGTCTCTTTACTGAAATCCATTTCTCTTGCCAAATAACTTTAGCTGCTATCTTTATGCCTTTGTCTTGGGAAAAATGTTTCCATAACTGTTATAGGGGTATATCGTCCTCTCTCAGCTAACCGTTGTGCACTCGAGGAGTTAACTAGTTTGTCTTCTTTTACTAAATCAGAAATTATTATGCTGGGTGACCTAAATTATAATTGGAAATTTCAGGCTTTAGACAATCTAAAAGGTGTGTAATGATCTCAACCAAACTCAGTTGTTTGTGGTAGAGATGTGAGAATACCAAAATTGAAGCCTTGTATCATCACAACGTGGAACTTTAAAAACTTCAGTGAAAAGGCTTTTTTTCATGATCTTTATTTTAGTAACCTTGATTGTGTTTCAGCTATCCCTTTACCTGATATGGCTTTGAGCCTTTTTGATGAGGTCTTCAATACTATTATGGATAATCGTGCTCCATAAAAAAATGAAGTGTTAAAGGTAGATCGAATGCCTGGTACACTCCGGAATGATCAGATGTCATTCATAAAAGAGATGATGCTTGGGTCAATGCCAGGAACACAGGCTTAGGCCCGGACTGGTAAGATTTTAAGCAACTGAGGAAACATTGTGTAAAACAAATCAGAAATGCTAAATCTGATTATTAGGTAACGGCTTTTTCGGATTGTAATGGGAACCGGCTAAATTCTGGAAAACTGCCAAATCCCTGAAGGGATCTACTTCCTCCTCTGCCACAGCACATTAATTCACACACTGGCTTCATTACGGGAAACAATGACATTATTGATGCATTTAATCACCATTTTATATCAGCGAGCTCTGTCTTTGAAATAACATCTAAGCCTATTCACAATGATATTGGGCTCAACCCTGATATTGGACACTTACTGAATTTTCAGGGAAATCATAGTCAAAGATTTTATTTTAGGCTATTTACAGAAAAATAAGACCTGGATGCTTTGCTAGCAATAAACAACATGAAATCAACAGAGGCCGTCCAATTGGATCCTGGTCTGCTTAAGTGTGCATCGCCCATCATTGTTGGCTCCATAACACACATTTTTTATTTGCAGTTTTTTTATGGTAGGGAAGATAGATGTGTTTGCTTTCTACTAAATGTATTAGTAAGTCATGCATTTAACAAACCTTTTCTTAGGAGCGAATGGTCTACCTGCAGGCAGCAGGAAGACAGACTGCATGCAGGCAGCTCGAGATCATTTGATTGACAGTTCTGGTTGCCTTGTGAAGTGTTTCGATATTTTCAATGAGAGCACAAATGCCATTGAGGTTGGCGTTTGAATGCCGTCAGCTGCCACAGTAGACAGGACTTGTCGCCTGAGTCAAATTATTTAAACGTTTGCCATCTGCCGTGCTGTTATTTTTCTACCAGATGTTGATTTTCACTGATTGTTTACTGAAATCACCATAGCAATTCATACCGTCATACTGGCTTGCTTTTGCCATCACCCTCTTTCTTGCTTTCTTGTCCCTCTATGGCGACTGGTATGATGTTTTTTAGTTCTGCTTCAGAAGTGGCATTACTTTACAGACAAGATAAATGCCAGTTCAGTGGCGCTTCAAAACTATCTTTAGAGAAGGTGTTGTGGTGCCATTTAAAAAGCCGTAGTGTACCCTTTCAGACAAACAAAATGCCATATCTGAAAGGGGTACAAGAGTCTGCGGAGCTCCTCCTTTTCCTCACCACTCTATAGAGCGTTAACACACAGCTAGAAAAATGAAATATTTCACCCGATGTATAAATGTGAAGCATCCGGTTGACGTTCCCGCTCATACCAGGTCGCAATTGTAAATGAGAACTTGTTCTCAACATGCCTACCTGGTTAAATAAAGGTGAAATAAAAATAAATAAAACATACCAAATATGGTGATGAGAGGAAGCCCAGTGGGAGAAGATGGTGCGAGATGGATTTTGGCCGACATTCTGCAAATTTTCTCATCGATAAGAAAATTGTTGTTTTGTTTTGTATTCAGATTTGGTTAGAATTAGTCTTTTAAGACCTTATCAATAACCTACTAAATTGTATCTTGCTAAATTGTATCCAAACTATGTTTGGCATGTCTATCCCTAGGCTCCATATCAATGTGAATGCGGTAGTTTAACTCTGTATTTCGATATTGAAGCAATGCAATTAGAACAATATGGACTGCAAACATGTTCAAAATATTTTGCAAATGGGGCAGGCTATTTAACGGACTAGGCTATAATGGACTAACATTCCAATTGGAGTTGATGACAACGCAATACATAAAATGCCTTAAATACACAACTTGAAGCAACCACGTATTTAACCATGGAGCACAATCTGATTGGTCAGGGAGGGAGCAAGCCTCGACACACCCACAACTTGTTTGTTCAGAAAAACCCAGCCCTTTCACGCCACCGCCAGCAACTGCAAACCATAATTGTGGTAGCAAAAATATTTCTGACACACCCCCAAACCTACAGAGCTACCGCTATTCACTTAGCTTACCCATTCCATTAGATTTGTTAAAATAGAGGCCCTTGTCTGCATCCCACATGGCACCCTTTTCCCTATGTAGTACACTACCTTTACCAGGGCCCATAGGGCTCTCGTCAAAGGTAGTCTTAAGGGGTGTCAAAGGGGTGGCAAAAAGGTCTTCAACGAGGTCCGGAAGGCCAGGTCCGTTCCATAGAGGGGCAAGGGAGGAGATGGACGGCCCCTGGCCTGCCTGCTACGCCTGAAATAACCCCATCAGTCAAAGTGTCAGCCCAGCTGGCTCCAGCTGGGAGCTGGGTCTCCCACCCCACCTGCCCTCATAACAGTACACAGGGGAACATTATGGAGCACAGGGCTGGAACATTACAGAAAAACACAAACATTGACAAAACTATACACTAGACTATTGTAAAACTTTAATTAATAGCATGGGCTTTTATTTGCTGAAATGTGTGCCATTGGCCAGCAATTAAAAGGGACAGGCGGCTATTTGAGACTCAGAATTTAATTGAAGTTTTACGGTAATAACGCACATTAAGGTTGCAGCATACTGTATGGATGCATCAAATCAAATCAAATTTAATTTAATTTGTCACATACACATGGTTAGCAGATGTTAATGCGAGTGTAGCAAAATGCTTGTGCTTCCAGTTCCGACAATGCAGTAATAACCAACAAGTAATCTAACTAACAATTCCAAAACTAATATCTTATACACAGTGTAAGGGGATAAATAATATGTACATAAAGATATGAATGAGTGATGGTGCAGAGCAGCATAGGCAAGATACAGTAGATGGTATCGAGTACAGTATATACATATGAGATGAGTATGTAAACAAAGTGGCATAGTTAAAGTGGCTAGTGATACATGTATTACATAAGGATGCAGTAGATGATAGAGTACAGTATATACGTATACATATGAGATGAATAATGTAGGGTATGTAAACATTATATTAGGTAGCATTGTTTAAAGTGGCTAGTGATATATTTTACATCCTTTCCCATCAATTCCCATTAGTGAAGTGGCTGGAGTTGAGTCAGTGTGTTGGCAGCAGCCACTCAATATTAGTGGTTGCTGTTTAACAGTCTGATGGCCTTGAGATAGAAGCTGTTTTTCAGTCTCTCGGTCCTAGCTTTGATGCACCTGTACTGACCTCGCCTTCTGGATGATAGCGGGGTGAACAGGCAGTGGCTCGGGTGGGTGTTGTCCTTGATGATCTTTATGGCCTTCCTGTAACATCGGCCTTCTTCACGATGCTGTCTGTGTGGGTGGACCAATTTAGTTTGTCTGTGATGTGTATGCCGAGGAACTTAAAACTTACTACCCTATCCACTACTGTTCCATCGATGTGGATAGGGGGGTGTTCCCTCTGCTGTTTCCTGCAGTCCACAATCATCTCCTTAGTTTTGTTGACGTTGAGTGTGAGGTTATTGTCCTGACACCACACTCCGAGGGCCCTCACCTCCTCCCTGTAGGCCGTCTCGTCGTTGTTGGTAATCAAGCCTACCACTGTTGTGTCGTCCGCAAACTTGATGATTGAGTTGGAGGCGTGCATTGCCGCGCAGTCGTGGGTGAACAGGGAGTACAGGAGAGGGCTCAGAACGCACCCTTGTGGGGCCCCAGTGTTGAGGATCAGCGGGGTGGAGATGTTGTTGCCTACCCTCACCACCTGGGGGCGGCCCGTCAGGAAGTCCAGTACCCAGTTGCACAGGGCGGGGTTGAGACCCAGGGTCTCGAGCTTGATGATGAGCTTGGAGGGTACTATGGTGTTAAATGCCGAGCTATAGTCGATGAACAGCATTCTCACATAGGTATTCCTCTTGTCCAGATGGGTTAGGGCAGAGTGCAGTGTGGTTGAGATTGCGTCGTCTGTGGACCTATTTGGGCGGTAAGCAAATTGGAGTGGGTCTAGGGTGTCAGGTAGGGTGGAGGTGATATGGTCCTTGACTAGTCTCTCAAAGCACTTCATGATGACGGAAGTGAGTGCTACGGCGCGGTAGTCGTTTAGCTCAGTTACCTGAGCTTTCTTGGGAACAGGAACAATGGTGGCCCTCTTGAAGCATGTGGGAACAGCAGACTGGTAAAGGGATTGATTGAATATGTCCGTAAACACATCAGCCAGCTGGTCTGCGCATGCTCTGAGGGCGCGGCTGGGGATGCCGTCTGGGCCTGCAGCCTTGCGAGGGTTAACACGTTTAAATGTTTTACTCACCTCAGCTGCAGTGAAGGAGAGACCGCATGTTTCCGTTGCAGGCCGTGTCAGTGGCACTGTATTGTCCTCAAAGCGGGCAAAAAAGTTATTTAGTCTGCCTGGGAGCAAGACATCCTGGTCCGTGACTGAGCTGGATTTCATCTTGTAGTCCGTGATTGACTGTAGACCCTGCCACATACCTCTTGTGTCTGAGCCGTTGAATTGAGATTCTACTTTGTCTCTATACTGACGCTTAGCTTGTTTGATAGCCTTACGGAGGGAATAGCTGCACTGTTTGTATTCGGTCATGTTACCAGTCACCTTGCTCTGATTAAAAGCAGTGGTTCGCGCTTTCAGTTTCACGCGAATGCTGCCATCAATCCACGGTTTCGGGTTAGGGAATGTTTTAATCGTTGCTATGGGAACAACATCTTCAACGCACGTTCTAATGAACTCGCACACCGAATCAGCGTATTCGTCAATGTTGTTGCCTGAGGCAATACGAAACATGTCCCAGTCCACGTGATGGAAGCAGTCTTGGAGTGTGGAATCAGCTTGGTCAGACCAGCGTTGGACAGACCTCAGCGTGGGAGCTTCTTGTTTTAGTTTCTGTCTGTAGGCAGGGATCAGCAAAGTGGAGTCGTGGTCAGCTTTTCCGAAAGGGGGGCGGGGCAGGGCCTTATATGCGTCGCGGAAGTTAGAATAACAGTGATCCAAGGTTTTGCCAGCCCTGGTGGCGCAATCGATATGCTGATACATTTTAGGGAGTCTTGTTTTCAGATTAGCCTTGTTAAAATCCCCAGCAACAATGAATGCAGCCTCAGGATGAATCGAGATGTATTTGAGTTCCTGTATGTTTCTGTGATCACACCACGTCTCGTTAGCCATAAGGCATACGCCCCCACCACTCTTCTTACCAGAAAGGTGTTTGTTTCTGTCGGCGCGATGTGTGGAGAAACCCGCTGGCTGCACCGCATCCGAGAGCGTCTCTCCAGTGAGCCATGTTTCCGTGAGGCAAAGAACGTTACAGTCTCTGATGTCCCTCTGGAATGCTACCCTTGCTCGGATTTCATCAACCTTGTTGTCAAGAGACTGGACATTGGCGAGAATAATGCTAGGAAGTGGGGCACGATGTGCCGTCTCCGTAGTCTGACCAGAAGACCGCCTCGTTTCCCTCTTTTACGAAGTCGGTTTTTTTGGGTCGCCGGCTGGGATCCATTCCGTTGTCCAGGTTGAAAGGCAGAACACAGGATTCGCTTTGCGAAAGTCATATTCTTGTTCGTACTGATGGTGAGTTGACGCTGATCTTATATTCAGTAGTTCTTCTTGACTGTATGTAATGAAACCTAAGATGACCTGGGGTACTAATGTAAGAAATAACACGTAAAAAAACAAAAAACTGCATAGTTTCCTAGGAACGCGAAGCGAGGTGGCCATCTCTGTCGGTGCCGGTTGAATCCATTGTGTGTGGGAGTGTGTGCGTGTCCGTGTTTTGACCTATGCTCCCTGAAAGTTGTCAAAAGTGTGAGTCTCCGCACCAAGATACCAGGTGTCCATTGAAGCGTTGTTCATTCTCCCCCCTGTCAAAAAAAGGTATGGGCCCAACACATCAGAGAAGGGGCTATATTTAGATCCTGCTCCAATGCCTCCCCTTTCTTTTTCCTCATGGCCTAAAGTGAAATGTCTACATGCTGCTCACGAGAACAGAGGACATAACTGGTCCATAGCCATGTCCCCATTTCAATATATTCAGATGACAACATTGCCTTCCCTATCAAATCACATCAAACCACCATGCATCAAAACTCAGAGATGTAAAAAATGTAAAAAATTACTAGTTGAAGATTTCAGAAAAAACAGAACCAAAACAATCCCCTCCACTCAACAAGCACACACAGGCAAATTGTCTTTAAGATGACAATGAAGCATAAGGAGAAAGCAAGAGAGATGGAGTGAGGGAGGGAGATGGACAGAGGTAAAAAGACAAGAGTCTGGAACACAGCAAAGAGAGGTGGATGGAGAGAAAGAAACATACATCTTTTCCCTTGAAGCCCCCCTCGAATGTAATGATGATGTTGAGCCTTTGAGCCTCCTTCTCCATCTTTGTCTACCTCTGTCTCTCGCCCTCCCTCCTGCTCTCACTTTCTCTCACCCTAAATTTCCCTTAGGAGTCTTGTCAGTCGCTACTAACACGGAGGATCAATATCCTGCCATGAGTGTGAGCCATTGATGGGAGTCTGATCCTTCAGCAGTGGCCACACTTCAACTGTCTTTTCTGTCCCTTAATGACCTAATGTGTGATAAACTAGAGAGAGAGAAAGAGAGGGAGAGAGAGAGAGAGAGAGAGAGAGAGAGAGAGAGAGAGAGAGAGAGAGAGAGAGAGTGTGAGCGCTGGCTAAGGAAATATTTCACAAGAAGTGCACTATGTAGGGAAAAGGTGCCATTTGGGACGCATGTCGGTGGTTACCTTAAGTCCACCACACTCTGCGGCAGAACCCCGGTCCACTCCGGTGATGTAGATCCCTAAGGCATACTCTGCCCCACCCCGGATCATCAGACCTAGTGAACGGCCATCGTCCAATACCAGGTTCACCTGACAGAGAAGTGGAGGGAGGGGGAGAGAGAGATTTGACAGAAAAAAAGCATTCAAAAAGCATCCAGCATTGTCTAAGACTCTGAATGCCCTGTCTTTTTTTACAACAAATTGAGCAGCTATTTGTAAGTGAGTTATTGTTGGCTAAGAAGAGTGAAGTGGACTAATTTGTCGAGACAATAAAACATTGATGATTTATGTGAAATCCCTGAACAGCTGAATCTGGAAACGCCCAACACTAAATTACACTCTTAAATGCTAAACTAAGCCGTTTCAGAGGCTAGTGGTAATGTGAATGCTCAGTCTGAGTGGGCACCTGTGTGTGTGTTCAGTGACCTGTCACCCTAACAACCAACCAACTGTAGGATCAAACCATGCACGTCACAGCAGACCTTACAGATCTAGAGTGCTGGTATATGTGTATTTGTGTGTGTGTGCGCGTGTGTGTCTACATATGTATGTAAACAGGCTCACCTTCTTCTCTTCTCCCTCCTGCAGTATCTGCATGGTGCTGCGTCGTTGGCTGTCGGTGCGTCTCAGGGTGGCACTGCGGTGCTCTGGGAGGTCAGGGGGAGGGGGGACACTGTGACCCTGAGGGTCCACCCAGGTGTACACATGGTTAGTGACATAACCCCCTGGGATACGCCCCACCGACTGCACCGACAGGGACAGCTTCTTACTGCCCTTCAACACCTAGAGAGATGAGAGGAGAAGGTGGATGAGAGGAGAGGGGGGAGTAGGGGAGGAGAAGAAAGCAGGGGAAAGAGATGAGTCAATATTTCACAAACCATCCATTCATACATGAGCAAGCACTTCAAAGTACGGAGTACATACAGATCATTCTGGCAATCAATCATACATTCACACATGCAAGCATGCACCTGTACACACACACACACACACACACACACACACACACACACACACACACACACACACACACACACACACACACACACACACACACACACACACACACACACACACACACACACACACACTTGATATGCTGAGACAAAACACTCTGGGTTGTGCCTCATTGATTTCTGATAGTCTGCTGTAACTGCAATCATGTTTGTGCAATGTGTTGCGTTGAATGAATCCATGTGTGAAAAAATCATACTATTCCTTTGTTGTACTGTCAAACAGTCAGATTCTAAAAAAGCCTGTCTTTCAGTCTGTTCTCCTAGCGCTGTATGGATCAAACATCTCAGAGTAGGAGTGCTGATCTAGGATCAGGTCCCCACTGTCCATGTAATCTTACATATATAAACAAATTATAAAGCCCAACACATACAAATAATATAAATAACTTATAAAGCCCAACACATAAAAATAATATAAACAAACTATAAAGCCCAAAACATACAAATAATATAAACAACCTATAAAGCCCAACACATACAAATAATATAAACAATGTATAAAGCCCCACACATACAAATAATATAAACAATGTATAAAGCCCCACACATACAAATAATATAAACAATGTATAAAGCCCCACACATACAAATAATATAAACAAACTATAAAGCCCCACACATACAAATAATATAAACAATGTATAAAGCCCCACACATACAAATAATATAAACAATGTATAAAGCCCCACACATACAAATAATATAAACAATGTATAAAGCCCCACACATACAAATAATATAAACAATGTATAAAGCCCCACACATACAAATAACATAAACAACCTATAAAGCCCCACACATACAAATAATATAAATAACCTATAAAGCCCCACACATACAAATAATATAAATAACCTATAAAGCCCCACACATACAAATAATATGAACATCCTATAAAGCCCCACACGTACAAATAATATAAACAACCTATAAAGCCCCACACGTACAAATAATATAAACAACGTATAAAGCCCAACACATACAAATAATATAAACAACCTATAAAGCCCCACATACAAATAATATAAACAACGTATAAAGCCCCACACGTACAAATAATATAAACAACCTATAAAGCCCCACATACAAATAATATAAATAACCTATAAAGCCCCACATACAATAATATAAACAACGTATAAAGCCCCACACATACAAATGATATAAACAACCTATAAAGCCCCACACATACAATAATATAAATAACCTATAAAGCCCCACATACAAATAATATAAATAACCTATAAAGCCCCAGACATACAATAATATAAACAACGTATAAAGCCCCACACATACAAATAATATAAACAAACTATAAAGCCCAACACATACAACTAATATAAATAACCTATAAAGCCCCACATACAATAATATGAACAACCTATAACGCCCCACACACACAAATAATATAAACAACCTATAAAGCCCCACACACACAAATAATATAAACAACCTATAAAGCCCCACATACAAATAATATAGACAACCTATAAAGCCCCACACATACAATAATATAAACAACCTATAAAGCCCTACACATACAATAATATAAACAACCTATAAAGCCCCACACGTACAAATAATATAAACAACATATAAAGCCCCACATACAAATCATATAAATAACCTATAAAGCCCCACACATACAAATAATATAAACAACTTATAAAGCCCAACACATACAACTAATATAAACAACCTATAAAGCCCCACACATACAAATAATATAAACAACTTATAAAGCCCAACACATACAAATAATATAAACAACCTATAAAGCCCCACACATACAAATAATATAAATAACCTATAAAGCCCAACACATACAAATAATATAAACAACCTATAAAGCCCAACACATACAAATAATATAAACAACTTATAAAGCCCAACACATACAAATAATATAAACAACCTATAAAGCCCCACATACAAATAATATAAACAACCTATAAAGCCCAACACATACAAATAATATAAACAACCTATAAAGCCCAACACATACAATAATATAAACAACCTATAAAGCCCAACACATACAAATAATATAAACAACCTATAAAGCCCAACACATACAAATAATATAAACAACCTATAAAGCCCAACACATACAAATAATATAAACAACCTATAAAGCCCAACACATAGAAATAATATAAACAACCTATAAAGCCCAACACATACAATAATATAAATAACCTATAAAGCACAACACATACAATAATATAAATAACCTATAAAGCACAACACATACAATAATATAAATAACATATAAAGCACAACACATACAATAATATAAATAACCTATAAAGCATAACACATACAATAATATAAACAATTTATAAAGCACAACACATACAATAATATAAACAATTTATAAAGCCCAACACATACAATAATATAAATAACCTATAAAGCACAACACATACAATAATATAAATAACCTATAAAGCACAACACATACAATAATATAAACAATTTATAAAGCACAACACATACTGTACAAATAATCTAAGCCTATGGGGAAAGGGTGGTATGGGGAGGTTTTTCTCTGGTCGCCGAGAGGCGGGGCAGGATGGTGCATGTAAAAGTATCTCGCTTGTTTATGAGGGTGGGGGGGCTTATGGGATAAGTGGTGGGGGTGGGCAGTTAGAGATATGGGGGGGCTGACAATTACCTGGGTTGATAGGCGGGTGGGAAGGGGTGGAAACATTTGTTTATTTTTCTTTAAATGTCAATTTTATTAATACAAAATCCTGTGTGATCAATATGATAGTTTCTTTGTATGTATTTCTTTTGTTTTTCTTTTGAGTGTCAGCCCACGGGCACATGTTATGTAAACTGAATATATGAATTTAAATGAATACTGGACCTGTTACCCACCCCAACAAAAAAAAGCCATAACAAATTAAAGCATGTTTATTGTTAAAACCAACACATTTCAGACACAGCCTTCATCAGGGTTTGACACTTGGCTCAGAGCACTAGTTACACTAGTTACAGTTACAGTTACAGTTCACATTACAATCACAGATGCATCATGAAAGTGCCATTACAAACACTTCTAAATTGATCAATCTCACCTAATAATCTTGGGACCCAAATCTTGTGTCAGCTAGCTGGCTACCTCCATTCTGTCACCAGAGATTACACCTGAAAAGCCTATTGTGGCACTAACATCATCAGTATTCTAGAGGAGGATATGCAGATAAAGGAACAGACTTCATATTCTAGTGAGTCTGACAGTAAGGGACTAGATGTGCGTCTTTGCCAAGCAGCCTCTGAGTCTGTACTGCTGTGATTTATGTGATCCAACAGGCTCTCTCCCTCTGGTACGTGCCGCCTTGTTGGGCCCAGAAACGTTCCTTTGCATTTAGGGGAAAGAGAATAGGAAGCCGGAAAATGAACTGTTTAGATGAAATGGAAACTGAAAGGGCAGATACAGTTTGGTAGAGTAGTAATTAGGAAGGTGGGGATGTGAGGAGAGGCAGAAGTGGGGAAGGTTGAAGGGAGAGAGAGGGAAAAGGAGAAGAGGGGGGGTAACAACAGTAATTTAGAGCAGAGCTTCTCTACAGTGGCAGCAGCATCGGTCCTAATGTGGTGTGTCCCAGCAGGAAAGTACGGACTGGGACGGTGCCTGATGGAGTGCATCGGCAAGGCCCACACCAACGACACATAATGGGTGGTAATGGGAAATAAAGGGAAATAAGAAGAAATGGTAAAGCCAAGTAATATACAGTGGCAATCAGGCAAGACCGTACAAAACAAGTTCCCTAATGATAATCCAGACACACCCATATATCCTACAGGACCAGTACTATGCATGCGTGTGTGTGTGTGTCTCAGATAAAAGGGTTGTGGTAGGGACAGTTGAAGACCCACATTGAGCCTCTAGAAGGACCAATGGATTTATGCCACCCAGAGAAAAGGCTCTTTCCTTGTAAAACTGTTTTTTATTCGGCTACGTGGACGTCTTGGCTCCTATAGTGGAAACACTCAAGGCTAATTGTTCCCGGTAATTGGCGTCGCTTGGCCGGTTTATTTAACTGGCATGCACACATGAATGCACACATTGACACACGTGCACACACACACTGCCACTCCCTGTATATTTACCGCTGTGTCCGAAGGGAATTATAAAACATCTGAGAGATGAACAGGGACGAGGGAAACAGCTCAGTGCTCAGTGAGAAAGAGAGGAATGTGTGTGTGTGTGTGTGTGTGTGTGTGTGTGTGTGTGTGTGTGTGTGTGTGTGTGTGTGTGTGTGTGTGTCTGGTAACGTTAGCATCGACAGGGGAACAGAAACACAGACGTACTAAACAGAGCATGTGTAAACATTAGCTTAACAAAAGAGGGCCAATTAGGGGATCATAAGAAGTAATTGGGTCTTTGTTGGCAGTGGCATGTGTTTAGAATGTTCAGAATGTGATTATATACCAATGTAAAAATGAAAGAATCTAATTATAAATGTTTGTACAAATGTTATTATACTCCTTTGAGACTCCATAGAATGAAAACAGATATGTCTCCTAACTGTAAAAGATGTACCTCTGAAAGTGGAACCTATATGCATGTATTTTGGAGCTGTAGAGAGATTACCAGATTCTGGCAATCTATACATACTGCTGCACAGAAAATACTAGATGTACAGTTTGATATGACCCCGTGTATCTATCTTCTTAATGCCCAGCATGACTTTGTTCTTGATCCTGACAGAGAAAATTTGCTTATGACTATTACATACTTTGCTAAGAAATGTATTCTTCTATTGTGGGCCTCTAATACCCCTCCTACATTTAAAATGTGGATTGACCAGATTGTTGACTTTATCCCTCTTGAAAAGCTCACTTATGACCTCCACAAGAGACAGCTCAAGTTTGGGCAATCAAAAAACGGAAAAATTGGGCGTGCAAAATTATTCAGCCCCCTTAAGTTAATACTTTGTAGTGCCACCTTTTGCTGTGATTACAGCTGTAAGTCGCTTGGGGTATGTCTCTATCAGTTTTGCACATCGAGAGACTGAAATCTTTTCCCATTCCTCCTTGCAAAACAGCTCGAGCTCAGTGAGGTTGGATGGAGAGCATTTGTGAACAGCAGTTTTCAGTTCTTTCCACAGATTCTCGATTGGATTCAGGTCTGGACTTTGACTTGGCCATTCTAACACCTGGATATGTTTATTTTTGAACCATTCCATTGTAGATTTTGCTTTATGTTTTGGATCATTGTCTTGTTGGAAGTCAAATCTCCGTCCCAGTGTCAGGTCTTTTGCAGACTCCATCAGGTTTTCTTCCAGAATGGTCCTGTATTTGGCTCCATCCATCTTCCCATCAATTTTAACCATCTTCCCTGTCCCTGCTGAAGAAAAGCAGGCCCAAACCATGATGCTGCCACCACCATGTTTCACAGTGGGGATGGTGTGGTCAGAGTGATGAGCTGTGTTGCTTTTACGCCAAACATAACGTTTTGCATTGTTGCCAAAAAGTTCAATTTTGGTTTCATCTGACCAGAGCACCTTCTTCCACATGTTTGGTGTGTCTCCCAGGTGGCTTGTAGCAAACTTTAAACGACACTTTTTATGGATATCTTTAAGAAATGGCATTCTTCTTGCCACTCTTCCATAAAGGCCAGATTTGTGCAATATACGACTGATTGTTGTCCTATGGACAGAGTCTCTCACTTCAACTGTAGATCTCTGCAGTTCATTCAGAGTGATCATGGGCCTCTTGGCTGCATCTCTGATCAGTCTTCTCCTTGTATGAGCTGAAAGTTTAGAGGGACGGCCAGGTCTTGGTAGATTTGTAGTGGTCTGATACTCCTTCCATTTCAATATTATCGCTTGCACAGTGCTCCTTGGGATGTTTAAAGCTTGGGAAATCTTTTTGTATCCAAATCCGGCCTTAAACTTCTTCACAACAGTATCTCGGACCTGCCTGGTGTGTTCCTAGTTCTTCATGATGCTCTCTGAGCTTTTAACGGACCTCTGAGACTATCACAGTGCAGGTGCATTTATACGGAGACTTGATTACACACAGGTGGATTGTATTTATCATCATTAGTCATTTAGGTCAACATTGGATCATTCAGAGATCCTCACTGAACTTCTGGAGAGAGTTTGCTGCACTGAAAGTAAAGGGGCTGAATAATTTTGCACGCCTAATTTTTCAGTTTTTGATTTGTTAAAAAAGTTTGAAATATCCAATAAATGTCGTTCCACTTCATGATTGTGTCCCACTTGTTGTTGATTCTTCACAAAAAAATACAGTTTTATATCTTTATGTTTGAAGCCTGAAATGTGGCAAAAGGTCGCAAAGTTCAAGGGGGCCGAATACTTTCGCAAGGCACTGTACATGTTGTGTAAGGTACTGTAAAACCTAAAAACAAATTATTGGCCCGTCGTCTCAGCGAATGCTAGAAATAGCTGATAAGAACCTTGATAGTGCTGCTGCAAGTGTTATATATGTTTTTTTTGTTTTTTGTTTTTTTGAGTATGTATGTATGTATGTATGCATGTATGTATGTATGTATGTATGTATGGTATGTATGTATGTATGTATGTATGTATGTATGTATGTATGTATGTATGTATGTATGTATGTATGTATGTATGTATGTATGGGTATGTGTGTGTGTATGTATATATGTCGGTGTATATGTATGTGTATATATATATATAGCATTTCTTTTCCATATATACATATATGCACCAAGGAAAATAAATAGATAAAGTCAAATAAAAATAAAAACTCTTATTTTTCTTAATCTTTCATTTTAATTGTATTTTAATTTTTTCAAATGTACTAATATATATATATATATACACATTCCACATTCCATATATATACATTCCACATTCACAGATGTGACAGGCATAAATATATATATATATATATATATATATATATATATATATATATATATATATATATATATATATATATATATATATATATATATATATATATATATATATATATAGATATATATATATATATATTTTTTTATGCCTGTCACATCTGTGAATGTGGAATGTGTTTTGTTGGTTGATTTAAAAACAAGAAAACTTAATAAAACTTTAAATTGAAGAAAAAAAAGACTGATTATATGATTACAAAGTCAACAAATGAGAGGGGAAATACAGTTAGGTCTAATACATAGCACAGTGCAAATTACAATACATGATGAATAAAATGGCTGTGTCTCTTCACAGTCCTCTTTGTGAAGTAAGCTGTTATTTTATATGTTTTTTTAAACTGGTTTTATTGCTAGCTTGAGTTACAGAGAGTTCCCTGTAGTCATGGCTCTATTTAATACTATGCGTTTCCCAGCCTCTGTTCTGGACCTGGGGACTTAAGACAACAGGTCGCATGTCTTTGCATACCGATGAGTGTCCGAACTGTGCCAGCTGCTTGATCAGACAGTTCGGTACCTTCAACACATCAATACCTCACACAAAGGCCAATAGTGATGCAATCAATTCTCCTCAACTTTGAGCCAGGAGAGATTGAAATGCATGGTACTGACACTTTCCCTCCACATCTAACTGTGATACGTGTTGCTTTGTTCTAGACCAACTGCTGTTCTTTTCCGCACATGACCACACAGCTGGGCAGTAGTCCAGGTGTGACAAAACTAGGGCCTGTAGGACCTGTCTTGTCGACTGAGATGTCAAGACGGCAGAGCAACGCCCTATCATGGACAGACCTCTTCCCATTTTTAGTAACCATTGAGTCTATATATGTTTTGACCATGAAAGCTTGCTATCTAGGGTTACACCGAGCAGTTTAGTCTCCTCAACTTGCTCAATAGCCACATAATTCATTAATAGATCTAAATGAGGTTTAGTGTTGAGAGAGGAATTTGTCAGAAAAATTATGCTTTTAAGTTGAGATATTTAGCACCAGCGTATTGCTAGTTATTATTGATAGTTTCTTGATGGGCGCATGCCTATCAGTAACCGAAAGAAGCAGTTTCATAAATGCTTCAAGTGCAGCGCCAGATGTTCCTTATTACACACATCAGACCAACAAATATATTTCACATATTCGACATAGGAATCATATCAAAACCTCTTGTATAAACATTTATACACAATTTTAGGTGCAATTTTTGGAACTATTAAATTATGATCACTACATCCAATGGGTGTGGATCCTGCTTTAGAACAGATTTCTCCAACATTCGTAAAGTGTTTTGATCAATAAAAGTGGCTGATTTATTTCCAGTTCTTTTTGTAAATACCCTGGTAGGTTAACTAATGACTTGAACCAGATCGCAGTAAACTGGTTACAGCTTGGAGCTTCTTTTTCAGTTGGCAGTTTGATGACAACCAGTCAATATTTAGGTCACCCAGAAAATATACCTCTCTTGATATCACATACATTTTCCAACATTTCACACATACAGTCCAAATACTGACTTTTAGCACTTGGTGGTCTATTGCAACTTCCTACGGGAATAGGCTTCAGGTGAGGCAGATGAACCTGTAGCCATATTAGTTCCACATCATCTGACATGAGATCCTCTCTCAGCTTAACAGGAATAGGACTCTGGAGATGCATGGCAACACCTCCTCCATTTGCATTTCTATATTTCCAATATATTCTATAACCTTGTATAGTTACTATTGCATCAAATTAGCTACAGTGCCTTTGGAAAGTATTCCGACCCATATACTTTTCCCACATTTTGTTAACTTAAAGCTTTACAATCTACACACAATAACCCATAATGACAAAGTGAAAACAGTCTCCGCTCCGAGACAGGATTGTGTCGAGGCACAGATCTGGGGAAGGGTACCATAACATTTCTGCAGCATTGAAGGTACCCAAGAACACACATCATTCTTAAATGGAATAAGTTTGGAACCACCAAGACTCTTCCGAGAGCCAGCCGCCTGGCCAAACTAAGCAATCGGGTGAGAAGAGCATGGTCAGGAAGTTGACCAAGAACCCGATGGTCACTCAGACAGAGCTCCAGAGTTCCTCTGTGGAAATGGGAGAACCTTCCAGAAGGACAGCCATCTCTGCAGCACTCCACCAATCTGGCCTTTTTGGTAGAGTTTCCAGATGGAAGCTACTCAGTAAAAGGCACAGTAAAAGGAACTTAAATACTCTCAGACCATGAGAAACCAGATTCGCTGGTCTGATGAAACCAAGAATGAACTCTTTGGCCTGAATGCCAGAGCGTCAGGTATGGAGGAAACCTGGCACCATGCTTAAGGTGAAGCATGGTGGTGGCAGAATCATGCTGTGGGGATGTTTTTCACAACAGCAGGGACAGGGAGACTAGCCGGGATCGAGGCAAAGATGAATGGATCAACATGAACCCGACTGAACATCTCTGGAGAGACTTAAAAATAGCTGTGGAGCAATGCACACCATCCAACCTGACATAACTTGAGAGGATCTGTAGAGAAGAATGGGAGAAACTCCCAAAATAGAGGTGTGCCAAGCTTGTAGCGGCATACCCAAGAAGACTCAAGGCTGTAATAGCTGCCAAAGGTGCTGAGTAAAGGGTCTGAATACACACAGTTGCAGTCGGAAGTTTACATACACTTAGTATGGAGTCATAAAAACTTGGTTTTTCAACCACTCCGCAAATTCCTTGTTAACATGTTGAAACTCTAGGGGCGCAATTTCATTTTTGGATGAAAAACGTTCCCGTTTTAAACAAGATATTTTGTCACAAAAAGATGCTCGACTATGCATATAATTGATAGCTTTGGAAAGAAAACACTCTGAATTTTCCAGAACTGCAAAGATATTGTCTGTGGGTGCCCTAGAACGGAGCTACAGGCAAAACCAAGATGAAATGGCAACCAGGAAACCAGCAGGATTTTTGAGGCTCCGTTTTCCATTGTCTCCTTATATGGCTGTGAATGCGAGAGGAATGAGCCTGCCCTTTCTGTCGTTTCCCCAAGGTGTCTGCAGCATTGTGACGTATTTGTAGGCATATCATTGGAAGATTGACCACAAGAGACTACATTTTCCAGGTGTCCGTCCGGTGTCCTCCGTCGAAATTGGTGCGTCTTTTTCAGCTGCTGGTATTTTTCCATGCGATTCTGAGGGGAAAGCAGGCTTCCACGAACTGCATATCAATGAAGAGATATGTGAAAAAACACCTTGAGGATTGATTCCAAACAACGTTTGCCATGTTTCGGTCGATATTATGGAGTTAATTCGGAAAAAGTTTGACGTTTTGGTGACTGAATTTTCGGTTTGTTTGGGTAGCCAAATGTGATGTACAGAACGGAGCGATTTCTCCTACACAAAGATTCTTTCAGGAAAAACTGAACATTTGCTATGTAACTGAGAGTCTCCTCATTGAAAACATCTGAAGCTCTTCAAAGGTAAATGATTTTATTTATTTGGTTATCTGGTTTTTGTGAAAAGGTTGCGTGCTAAATGCTACTCAAAATGCTAGCTTAGCATACTCTTACACAAATTAGTGATTTGCTATGGTTCAAAAGCATATTTTGAAAATCTGAGATGACAGTGTTGTTAAGAAAAGGCTAAGCTTGAGAGCAGGTGCATTATTTTCATTTTATTTGTGATTTTCAGAAATCGTTAACGTTGCGTTATGCTAATGAGCCTGAGGCTTTATTCACGATCCCGGATCCGGGATGGGGAGTATCAACAAACTATAGTTTTGGAAAGTTGGCTAGGACATCTTCTTTGTGCATGACACAAGTCATTTTCCCAGCAATTGTTTACAGACATATTATTTCACTTATAATTCACTGTATCACAATTCCAGTAGGTCAGAAGTTTACATACACTAAGTTGACTGTGCCTTTAAACAGCTTGGAAAATTCCAGAAAATTATGTCATGGCTTTAGAAGCTTCTGATAGGCTAATTGACGTCATTTGAGTCAATTGGAGGTGTACCTATGGATGTATTTCAAGGTCTATCTTCAAACTCAGTGCCTCTTTGCTTGACATCATGGGAAAATCAAAAGAAATCAGCCAAGACCTCAGAAAAAAAATTGTAGACCTCCACAAGTCTTGTTCATCCTTGGAAACAATTGTCAAACCCCTGAAGGTACCACGTTCATCTGTACAAACAATAGTACGCAAGTATAAACAGCATGGGACCACGCAGTCGTCATACCGCTCAGGAAGGAGACGTGTTCTGCCTCCTAGAAATGAACGTACATTGGTACGAAAAGTGCAAATCAATCCCAGTATAACAGCAAAGGTCGTGAAGATTTTGAAAGAAACAGATACAAAAGTATCTATATCCACAGTAAAACAAGTCCTATATTGATATAACCTGAAAGGCCGCTCAGCAAGGAAGAAGCCACTGCTCCAAAACTGCCATAAAAAAGCCAGACTATGGTTTGCAACTGCACATGGGGACAAAGATCATGCTTTTTGGAGAAATGTCCTCTGGTCTGATGAAACAAAAATAGAACTGTTTGGCCATAATGACCAAAGTTATGTTTGGAGGAAAAAGGGGGAGGCTTGCAAGTCGAAGAACACCATCCCAACCATGAAGCATGGGGGTGGCAGCATCATGTTGTGGGGGTGCTTTGCTGCAGGAGAGACTGGTGCACTGCACAGAATAGATCGCATCATGAGGCGGGAAAATTATTTGGATATATTGAAGCAACATCTCAAGACATCAGTTAAAGCTCGGCCACAAATGGGTCTTCCAAATGGACAATGACCCCAAGCATTCTAACCAACTTGCCAAAACTATAGTTTGTTAACAAGAAATTTGTGGAGTGGTTGAAAAACACGTTTGACTCCAAGCTAAGTGTATGTTAACTTCTGACTTCAACTGTAGATGGCCGATATCAAGACTACTGGTGAGCAGCTAGCTTAATGAGCCGGGCTACATCAGTTGTTATGAGACTCCAAGGCTGCTTAAGTGGCACTTTAAAGGCCAATGAGACAGAATGTTGTGACCTAAAGGAGAACTGCTGGGCCCACATAGTATATAGTGCACTACTTTTGGCCAGGGCCCGATAGTTAATAGGCTGCCATTTGGGAGGCACCCCTGAAGTGCTATGAAACACCTTCACTGCTGCGTAAAAACTACCACAGCAATCTGTTTTGCCATGGATCCCCAAAACTATTCATTAAACACTAGCCAAATGGATGAGCTCATTTTCTTAGAAATGTGAGTGCAGATTTGGGGCTCAGGTGGACCCAGTGCCTGGCGGTTTCTCCTATCATCAGCAACAGCGGATCAATTACAGTTCATATTGTCATAGACACATTAATGTACTGCCACACTTTAACAATGCGCACTCCACCTCCCCCCGCCGGCATTGTAAAGGCGTCTGAAATATAAAATGCAATGCTTTCAGAGTAATTATCAGCACTTTGCTCCAAACGCAGGAAAGTAAGAACAATTTGATTCATTCTGCCATTGGTTCCACCCTATAACTGTCTCAGTCCAGGAAATGCAGATCTACAATTTTTACAAATAAGCTGCTTATGAGGTGAAATGTTGATGAGGGCCAGTCTATTCTTTCATTAGACATACAGTACATACTTAACCTGGACACTGTCATATATTTCTCATTTCTCCTCCCTCATTGCAAGAATGGGCATTTCTGGAAAAGACAGAATATTATATGATCCATTGCTGGTGTTTAACTTACCATGTATGAATGGTACAGTATATGAATGACGTATCAAAGGTATATGAATGGTATATTGATGGTGTATGAATGGCCTAATACATGGCATTTTCATACAGCGCTAAATGCTGTCATGACTTGGCCTCCTGGATGGAGATCAAAGGTGCTGGCTAACAAAAGATTTCAAGACCCCCCCCCCCCCCTCCTCCCCCCCACTCCTGTGGGAGTTGGCCAGTTTTATTATGGTCATAAATACCTTGCAGGAACTCTCTCCCACTCTGCAGAAATGGAAGTTAAAAATCCCTTCGTTACAACAGAAAGAGATTTTGCAGTACTGTAACATCAAAAGGTTGGACATTGAAACAATATTTATAAAGTAAATATTGTGGGAAATGGTTGGTGGGACTTAAACAATAATCATATCAAATCAGTTGTTGTTATGCGATATCATTAAGGACAGTATAACTAAACAACTGTATCTCTGAAAGTGTATGCATTCAAAGTGTCAGGTTTACATCTAAATGTTGTAAAACTTATATGAGTAAATATTACACTATTTGTGAGAAGATTAAATGTGATTTTAGCCTCCTAAATGAGACAATGGTTTTTCATATAGACTTTTGCCAAGTCAGTAACCACGTCCACGTGAGCACAGACATTGTGGCAACGGGACGGAACCACCCTCCAAGGCAAGGCCTTAAAGGACTTGCTGATGAATTCATATATTAGACCAGGGAACGTGAGGATCATCCACATGTTGAAATGGTTGGAATCTCTACAGACCAGACAGCGTGGAGTGGTGGCTACATGGCTGAGAAATGGTTTAAAACTGAAGACCAGTATACGTGCAGCGCGAGCTGAATACATTACGAAATGGTTTAAAACTGAAGACCAGTATACGTGCAGCGCGAGCTGAATACATTACGAAATGGTTTAAAACTGAAGACCAGTATACGTGCAGCGCGAGCTGAATACATTACGAAATGGTTTAAAACTGAAGACCAGTATACGTGCAGCGCGAGCTGAATACATTACGAAATGGTTTAAAACTGAAGACCAGTATACGTGCAGCTGAAGACCAGTAGCTGAATACATTACGAAATGGTTTAAAACTGAAGACCAGTATACGTGCAGCGCGAGCTGAATACATTACGAAATGGTTTAAAACTGAAGACCAGTATACGTGCAGCGCGAGCTGAATACATTACGAAATGGTTTAAAACTGAAGACCAGTATACGTGCAGCGCGAGCTGAATACATTACGAAATGGTTTAAAACTGAAGACCAGTATACGTGCAGCGCGAGCTGAATACATTACGAAATGGTTTAAAACTGAAGACCAGTATACGTGCAGCGAGCTGAATACATTACGAAATGGTTTAAAACTGAAGACCAGTATACGTGCAGCGCGAGCTGAATACATTACGAAATGGTTTAAAACTGAAGACCAGTATACGTGCAGCGCGAGCTGAATACATTACGAAATGGTTTAAAACTGAAGACCAGTATACGTGCAGCGCGAGCTGAATACATTACGAAATGGTTTAAAACTGAAGACCAGTATACGTGCAGCGCGAGCTGAATACATTACGAAATGGTTTAAAACTGAAGACCAGTATACGTGCAGCGCGAGCTGAATACATTACGAAATGGTTTAAAACTGAAGACCAGTATACGTGCAGCGCGAGCTGAATACATTACGAAATGGTTTAAAACTGAAGACCAGTATACGTGCAGCGCGAGCTGAATACATTACGAAATGGTTTAAAACTGAAGACCAGTATACGTGCATTACGAAATGGTTTAAAACTGAAGACCAGTATACGTGCTGAATACATTACGAAATGGTTTAAAACTGAAGACCAGTATACGTGCAGCGAGCTGAATACATTACGAAATGGTTTAAAACTGAAGACCAGTATACGTGCAGCGCGAGCTGAATACATTACGAAATGGTTTAAAACTGAAGACCAGTATACGTGCAGCGCGAGCTGAATACATTACGAAATGGTTTAAAACTGAAGACCAGTATACGTGCAGCGCGAGCTGAATACATTACGAAATGGTTTAAAACTGAAGACCAGTATACGTGCAGCGAGCTGAATACATTACGAAATGGTTTAAAACTGAAGACCAGTATACGTGCAGCGCGAGCTGAATACATTACGAAATGGTTTAAAACTGAAGACCAGTATACGTGCAGCGCGAGCTGAATACATTACGAAATGGTTTAAAACTGAAGACCAGTATACGTGCAGCGCGAGCTGAATACATTACGAAATGGTTTAAAACTGAAGACCAGTATACGTGCAGCGCGAGCTGAATACATTACGAAATGGTTTAAAACTGAAGACCAGTATACGTGCAGCGCGAGCTGAATACATTACGAAATGGTTTAAAACTGAAGACCAGTATACGTGCAGCGAGCTGAATACATTACGAAATGGTTTAAAACTGAAGACCAGTATACGTGCAGCGCGAGCTGAATACATTACGAAATGGTTTAAAACTGAAGACCAGTATACGTGCAGCGCGAGCTGAATACATTACGAAATGGTTTAAAACTGAAGACCAGTATACGTGCAGCGCGAGCTGAATACATTACGAAATGGTTTAAAACTGAAGACCAGTATACGTGCAGCGCGAGCTGAATACATTACGAAATGGTTTAAAACTGAAGACCAGTATACGTGCAGCGCGAGCTGAATACATTACGAAATGGTTTAAAACTGAAGACCAGTATACGTGCAGCGCGAGCTGAATACATTACGAAATGGTTTAAAACTGAAGACCAGTATACGTGCAGCGCGAGCTGAATACATTACGAAATGGTTTAAAACTGAAGACCAGTATACGTGCAGAGCGAGCTGAATACATTACGAAATGGTTTAAAACTGAAGACCAGTATACGTGCAGCGCGAGCTGAATACATTACGAAATGGTTTAAAACTGAAGACCAGTATACGTGCAGCGCGAGCTGAATACATTACGAAATGGTTTAAAACTGAAGACCAGTATACGTGCAGCGCGAGCTGAATACATTACGAAATGGTTTAAAACTGAAGACCAGTATACGTGCAGCGCGAGCTGAATACATTACGAAATGGTTTAAAACTGAAGACCAGTATACGTGCAGCGAGCTGAATACATTACGAAATGGTTTAAAACTGAAGACCAGTATACGTGCAGCGAGCTGAATACATTACGAAATGGTTTAAAACTGAAGACCAGTATACGTGCAGCGCGAGCTGAATACATTACGAAATGGTTTAAAACTGAAGACCAGTATACGTGCAGCGCGAGCTGAATACATTACGAAATGGTTTAAAACTGAAGACCAGTATACGTGCAGCGCGAGCTGAATACATTACGAAATGGTTTAAAACTGAAGACCAGTATACGTGCAGCGCGAGCTGAATACATTACGAAATGGTTTAAAACTGAAGACCAGTATACGTGCAGAGCGAGCTGAATACATTACGAAATGGTTTAAAACTGAAGACCAGTATACGTGCAGCGCGAGCTGAATACATTACGAAATGGTTTAAAACTGAAGACCAGTATACGTGCAGCGCGAGCTGAATACATTACTTAAATGGTTTAAAACTGAAGACCAGTATACGTGCAGCGCGAGCTGAATACATTACGAAATGGTTTAAAACTGAAGACCAGTATACGTGCAGCGCGAGCTGAATACATTACGAAATGGTTTAAAACTGAAGACCAGTATACGTGCAGAGCGAGCTGAATACATTACGAAATGGTTTAAAACTGAAGACCAGTATACGTGCAGCGCGAGCTGAATACATTACGAAATGGTTTAAAACTGAAGACCAGTATACGTGCAGAGCGAGCTGAATACATTACGAAATGGTTTAAAACTGAAGACCAGTATACGTGCAGAGCGAGCTGAATACATTACGAAATGGTTTAAAACTGAAGACCAGTATACGTGCAGCGAGCTGAATACATTACGAAATGGTTTAAAACTGAAGACCAGTATACGTGCAGCGCGAGCTGAATACATTACGAAATGGTTTAAAACTGAAGACCAGTATACGTGCAGAGCGAGCTGAATACATTACGAAATGGTTTAAAACTGAAGACCAGTATACGTGCAGCGCGAGCTGAATACATTACGAAATGGTTTAAAACTGAAGACCAGTATACGTGCAGAGCGAGCTGAATACATTACGAAATGGTTTAAAACTGAAGACCAGTATACGTGAATACATTACGAAATGGTTTAAAACTGAAGACCAGTAGCTGAATACATTACTTAAATGGTTTAAAACTGAAGACCAGTATACGTGCAGAGCGAGCTGAATACATTACGAAATGGTTTAAAACTGAAGACCAGTATACGTGCAGCGCGAGCTGAATACATTACGAAATGGTTTAAAACTGAAGACCAGTATACGTGCAGAGCGAGCTGAATACATTACGAAATGGTTTAAAACTGAAGACCAGTATACGTGCAGCGCGAGCTGAATACATTACGAAATGGTTTAAAACTGAAGACCAGTATACGTGCAGAGCGAGCTGAATACATTACGAAATGGTTTAAAACTGAAGACCAGTATACGTGCAGCGCGAGCTGAATACATTACGAAATGGTTTAAAACTGAAGACCAGTATACGTGCAGAGCGAGCTGAATACATTACGAAATGGTTTAAAACTGAAGACCAGTATACGTGCAGCGCGAGCTGAATACATTACGAAATGGTTTAAAACTGAAGACCAGTATACGTGCAGAGCGAGCTGAATACATTACGAAATGGTTTAAAACTGAAGACCAGTATACGTGCAGCGCGAGCTGAATACATTACTTAAATGGTTTAAAACTGAAGACCAGTATACGTGCAGAGCGAGCTGAATACATTACGAAATGGTTTAAAACTGAAGACCAGTATACGTGCAGAGCGAGCTGAATACATTACGAAATGGTTTAAAACTGAAGACCAGTATACGTGCAGAGCGAGCTGAATACATTACGAAATGGTTTAAAACTGAAGACCAGTATACGTGCAGCGCGAGCTGAATACATTACGAAATGGTTTAAAACTGAAGACCAGTATACGTGCAGAGCGAGCTGAATACATTACGAAATGGTTTAAAACTGAAGACCAGTATACGTGCAGCGCGAGCTGAATACATTACGAAATGGTTTAAAACTGAAGACCAGTATACGTGCAGAGCGAGCTGAATACATTACGAAATGGTTTAAAACTGAAGACCAGTATACGTGCAGCGCGAGCTGAATACATTACGAAATGGTTTAAAACTGAAGACCAGTATACGTGCAGAGCGAGCTGAATACATTACGAAATGGTTTAAAACTGAAGACCAGTATACGTGCAGCGCGAGCTGAATACATTACGAAATGGTTTAAAACTGAAGACCAGTATACGTGCAGAGCGAGCTGAATACATTACGAAATGGTTTAAAACTGAAGACCAGTATACGTGCAGCGCGAGCTGAATACATTACGAAATGGTTTAAAACTGAAGACCAGTATACGTGCAGAGCGAGCTGAATACATTACGAAATGGTTTAAAACTGAAGACCAGTATACGTGCAGAGCGAGCTGAATACATTACGAAATGGTTTAAAACTGAATACCAGTATACGTGCAGAGCGAGCTGAATACATTACGAAATGGTTTAAAACTGAAGACCAGTATACGTGCAGAGCGAGCTGAATACATTACGAAATGGTTAAAAACTGAAGACCAGTATACGTGCAGAGCGAGCTGAATACATTACGAAATGGTTTAAAACTGAAGACCAGTATACGTGCAGAGCGAGCTGAATACATTACGAAATGGTTTAAAACTGAAGACCAGTATACGTGCAGCGCGAGCTGAATACATTACGAAATGGTTTAAAACTGAAGACCAGTATACGTGCAGAGCGAGCTGAATACATTACGAAATGGTTTAAAACTGAAGACCAGTATACGTGCAGAGCGAGCTGAATACATTACGAAATGGTTTAAAACTGAAGACCAGTATACGTGCAGCGAGCTGAATACATTACGAAATGGTTTAAAACTGAAGACCAGTATACGTGCAGAGCGAGCTGAATACATTACGAAATGGTTTAAAACTGAAGACCAGTATACGTGCAGAGCGAGCTGAATACATTACGAAATGGTTTAAAACTGAAGACCAGTATACGTGCAGAGCGAGCTGAATACATTACGAAATGGTTTAAAACTGAAGACCAGTATACGTGCAGCGCGAGCTGAATACATTACGAAATGGTTTAAAACTGAAGACCAGTATACGTGCAGAGCGAGCTGAATACATTACGAAATGGTTTAAAACTGAAGACCAGTATACGTGCAGCGCGAGCTGAATACATTACGAAATGGTTTAAAACTGAAGACCAGTATACGTGCAGCGCGAGCTGAATACATTACGAAATGGTTTAAAACTGAAGACCAGTATACGTGCAGCGCGAGCTGAATACATTACGAAATGGTTTAAAACTGAAGACCAGTATACGTGCAGCGCGAGCTGAATACATTACGAAATGGTTTAAAACTGAAGACCAGTATACGTGCAGCGCGAGCTGAATACATTACGAAATGGTTTAAAACTGAAGACCAGTATACGTGCAGCGCGAGCTGAATACATTACGAAATGGTTTAAAACTGAAGACCAGTATACGTGCAGCGCGAGCTGAATACATTACGAAATGGTTTAAAACTGAAGACCAGTATACGTGCAGCGCGAGCTGAATACATTACGAAATGGTTTAAAACTGAAGACCAGTATACGTGCAGCGCGAGCTGAATACATTACGAAATGGTTTAAAACTGAAGACCAGTATACGTGCAGCGAGCTGAATACATTACGAAATGGTTTAAAACTGAAGACCAGTATACGTGCAGCGCGAGCTGAATACATTACGAAATGGTTTAAAACTGAAGACCAGTATACGTGCAGCGAGCTGAATACATTACGAAATGGTTTAAAACTGAAGACCAGTATACGTGCAGCGCGAGCTGAATACATTACGAAATGGTTTAAAACTGAAGACCAGTATACGTGCAGCGCGAGCTGAATACATTACGAAATGGTTTAAAACTGAAGACCAGTATACGTGCAGCGCGAGCTGAATACATTACGAAATGGTTTAAAACTGAAGACCAGTATACGTGCAGCGCGAGCTGAATACATTACGAAATGGTTTAAAACTGAAGACCAGTATACGTGCAGCGAGCTGAATACATTACGAAATGGTTTAAAACTGAAGACCAGTATACGTGCAGCGCGAGCTGAATACATTACGAAATGGTTTAAAACTGAAGACCAGTATACGTGCAGCGCGAGCTGAATACATTACGAAATGGTTTGAAGACTACAATACCAAAAAATGTTGAGTCCCTCAAACTCATTCCTCTCGAAGAAGAAGACTACACAGGAACATTCAGTCTGCAGCTGTTTATGCACTGTTAGCCTAGCCTCTTTGGGCTAGGGGGCAGTATTTTGATGTCCGAATGAAAAGCGTACCCAAAGTAAACTGCCTGTTACTCAGGCTCAGAAGCTAGGATATGCATATAATTGGTAGATTTCTATAGAAAACACTCTAGTTTCTAAAACTGTTAGAATAATGTCTGTGAGTATAACATAACTAAAATGGCAGGCAAAACCCAGAGGACAAACCACCCCCCCCAAAAAAACATTTTCAGCCTACCACTATTTTCAATGACTGTCACTTTTATTATAAGGCGAAATCCTCCCAGATTGCAGTTCCTAGGGCTTCAACTAGATTTCAACAGTCTTTAGAAAGAGTTTCAGGCTGTTTTTTGTAAAAATTAGGTAGAAGTTGTAGTTCTTCTATGTGGCTCTCATTTTGGCTGTAGTGTTTCCATGTCTTTATCTCTGGTAAAGACAATAACAATCCTCCGTCTTGAATTTTATCATTTATTTACGTATTAGGGTACCTAAGGTTTGATTATAAACGTTGTTTGACTTTATATGCATTTTGATGGAGGGAAACTCGTGGATTATTGACTGAAGCGCGCCAGCTAAACTGAGTTTTTATAGATATAAAGAAAGACTTCAGCGAACAAAATGACAATTTGTGATGTACCTGGGACCTTTTGGAGTGCCAACATAAGAAGATCTTCAAAGGTAAGGCATTTATTATATCGCTATTTCTGACTTTCGTGTCGCAACTGCCTGGTTGAAAAATTATTTTCATGCATTTGTATGCGGTGCACTGTCCTCAGATAATCACATGGTGTGCTTTCGCCATAAAGCCTTATTGAAAGCTGACACTGCGGCTGGATAAACAAGAAGTTAAGCATTATTTTGATGTTTTACACGTATATTGTCATGAATGTTAAATATTTATAATACTGTAGTTTGAATTTCGCACTCTGAAATTTCACCGGATGTTGACGAGGTGTCCCGCTAGCAACACGTCTATCCGTAACAGGCTAGGAAACTCAACCGAAGACGAGAGACAAAGAACAGTTTCCTCTCACCACTATACAGTCATGGCCAAAAGTTTTGAGAATTACACAAATATTAGTTTTCACAAAGTCCGCTGCCTCAGTGTGTATGATGGCATTTTGCATAAACTCCAGAATGTTATGAAGAGTGATTTGATGAATTGCAATTAATTGCAAAGTCCCTCTTTGCCATGCAAATCAACTGAATCCCCCCCCAAAATTCCACTGCATTTCAGCCCTGCCACAAAAGGACCAGCTGACATCATGTCAGTGATTCTCTCATTAACACAGAGTGTTGACGAGGACTTGGCTGGAGATCACTCTGTCATGCTGATTGAGTTCGAATAACAGACTGGGAGCTTCAAAAGGAGGGTGGTGCTTGGAATCATTGTTCTTCCTCTGTCAACCATGGTTAGCTACAAGGAAACACGTGCTGTCATCATTGCTTTGCACAAAAAGGGCTTCACAGGCAAGGATATTGCTGCCAGTAAGATTGCACCGAAATCAAAAAAAAAATCATCGGATCATCAAGAACTTCAAGAAGAGCGGTTCAATTGTTGTGATAAGGCATTAGGCCGCCCAAGAAAGTCCAGCAAGCGCCAGGACCGTCTCCTAAAGTTGATTCAGCTGCGGGATTGGGGCACCACCAGTACAGAGCTTGCTAAGGAATGGCAGCAGACAGGTGTGAGTGCATCTGCACGCACAGTGAGCCGAAGACTTTTGGAGGATGGCCTGGTGTCAAGAAGGGCAGCAAAGAAGCCACTTCTCTCCAGGAAAAACATCAGGGACAGACTTATATTCTGCTAGAGGTACAGGGATTGGACTGCTGAGGACTGGGGTAAAGTCATTTTCTCTGATGAATCCCCTTTCCGATTGTTTGGGGCATCTGAAAAAAATCTTGTCCGAAGAAGACAAGTTGAGCGCTACCATCAGTCCTGTGTCATGCCAACAGTAAAGCATCCTGAGACCATTTATATGTGGGGTTGCTTCTCAGCCAAGGGAGTGGGCTCACTCACAATTTTGCCTAAGAACACAGCGATGAATAAAGAATGGTACCAACACATCCTCCGAGAGCAACTTCTAACCATCCAGGAACAGTTTGGTGATGAACAATGCCTTTTCCAGAACAATGCCTTTTCCAAAGTGATAACTAAGTGGCTCGGGGAACAAAACATCTATATTTATGACCAGGAAACTCCCCAGACCTTAATCCCATTGAGAACTTGTGGTCAATCTGGGTGGACAAACAAAACCCCACAAGTTCTGACAAACTCCAAGCATTGATTATGCAAGAATGGGCTGCCATCAGTCAGGATGTGGCCCAGAAGTTAATTGACAGCATGCCAGGGTGGATTGCAGAGGTCTTGAAAAAGAAGGGTTAACACTGCAAATAATGACTCTTTGCATCAACTTCATGTAATTGTCAATAAAAGCCTTTGACACTTATGAAATGCTTGTAATTATACTTCAGTATTCCATAGTAACATCTGACAAAAATATCTAAAGACACTGAAGCAGCAAACTTTGTGGAAAGGAATATTGGTGTCATTCTCAAAACTTTTGGCCACGGCTGTAGGTTTCTCTATCTATTCTAAGCAAACAGAGCGACGGACAAGGGCCACTGAACACCGCGTGGTACACCTCTGGAAGATCTGTCTTACAGACACTCCGAGACCAAGAAGCTACGACTACTGAGGACATGGTGACCTCTGGTGGACAACCAGAGACTTACATAACCAGAGACTTACATAACCAGAGATTTCTGTGGAACTATTCCACAGACTGTTGAAATCACTCGATCAGAGCGAGACGACAAAGACATACAAGCGTAAATATGTACTTTGTGTTTCAAAATCCAAATGAGCGGTTGTTAGGGTGTTAAATATCCACATTTACGATGAGTGTATTACTCAACTGTATGTACGATAATTTAATTCCTTTGTCTCTCCTCCTCCCGCTCTTTTGCACTCCCCCTTTCATTGTGTAACCTGTCATCATATCGGGTTAGTCCACTAGGGACTTTCATTGCATTATGTAGTAATCAATGTATAATCTATCCTTTGTGTGTGTTTATGTATTTCTGTGTGATTATTTAGTTGGATGATTCATCATGGAGACCCGGGTTCGTGCAGATTTATAAGATATTATGACGTTCAGAATGAGACTGAAATAGGAGCAATTGATTGATGGATGACAGATAGTATCTCGAGATATTCTGATATTTTTTTATTAATTCGGGATACGGTAACTCATTAAATAAACATTTCCCGTGGTGCCCCAGATTACTACTTAATTAATTGTTACATATTTAAATTAATTGCATAATAATTGAACGTGGTATGTAATTATTAGATAACTAACATTCATCGCATTAATGGTAGCAACTTCACGACAATGCTATTGTGTGGATATCTTAGAATAGACAGTTGAAAATGCTGTTCAGAAAGTAAAGTGCTTCCATCAGGTAAAGTCAGTGTGATGTTGATATTGTGCAGCTGCCTGCCTGCCAGCCATACAGAGAGAACCTGCTAACCATCAACCATCTATTCAGGCCGACCACAGCCTGTAGGGTTTCTCCGGATCCAAACGTACTGAAAGATAACAATACAACACACACACACACACACACACACACACACACACACACACACACACACACACACACACACACACACACACACACACACACACACACACACACACACACACACACACACAGAGAGAGAGAGATCACTGAGCTGAACTGTAATATTGTCTTAATCACATGATACACACCAATAGCACAACAAACAATTTCCAATATGGCCTAATCCAAGCCACTGAACAATTAAATAACCAAATACCTATTAAAATATCTCTATATTTACACATGCTGTGAAAGCACTACTGAATCTGTACGATAATGTAAATGTCATACGGGTGTCATTGCATTCAGATAATGTTGCACTGGAGATGCAGGGAGGGAGGAGGTTGGATAGGGAGGGAAGGAAAGATATTAAGTGATGATGATTGCTTATTCTCTTTAATCAGGACAGTGCTATCGGTGTAAAAGCTGTGTTTTACACATATTCTCTTTCTATTGATGAGTAAAGACTTGCTTCTCATACTGGAGAACTGCATTAGCTTGAGGATATGAGGATGTAAGAACATCCTTAGTTTCCTTCATTTTAGTCCTTACTTATAGCCTATATACTAATAGCAGACGGTTTAATCCAAAGCCACTTACTGTAGCGTGTGCATACATTTTCACATGGACGGTCCCAGTGGGAATCGAACACGACTGCAAGCACCATGCTCTACCAACTGAGCCACACAAAACCAGACGTCTTACATTTATGAGTTGCAGCAATTCATTGTCTTGTTCCAAGTCCAATAAAATTATTTCACTGAGGCCCACATACACTTGATATTTACCAAGACATATAGACAGACAGACAGATAGGTATACCAAAGGCCACATAATAAGTGAATCCACACGGTTGACTGACAGGATATTGAAAGCCTCGGCCTCATCCCCAGACTCATCCATCTTTTCCCACATATCTACCTCCCCCCCTCTCTCCCGCTGGACTCCCAGAGAATGGAGAGTGCTTTTGTGATTAAAGAGTGAGCGTTCAGTGTTCAGTCCAAACCACATCCCTGCAGGGAGAAGAGATGAGAGGCATGTGAACGTTGGCTTGACATGCAGGCAATGAACAACAGATAACATTCCACAGAAAACCACGGGAAAATGACAAACAAGTCAAATTGAGGCCTTAGACAATACTCTCTGCTGAGCAAACTATTACACAGGGCTGAGGTAACGAACATAGCTCTGAGGCTTCCATATAGAATACAGTGGGATGTGAACTGTGCTATAGGGAACTCTTAAAAGGCATACACTTTATGGGCTCTATATCGCCCCTCCACCCTGCCAGTTAAAAGCCATTTAAGGCTTATATTTCCTGTCCGTTTATGAATATATTGAAGATATTGATGGGATTTTCATGGGCTTGCTGGCCCAGCAGTGCTGCACTCACAATTCTGCTGTCAGCAATTAAATAAAGCACAGCATCTCAGAACAGAACTGAAGTTACTGTAGTACTGGAGAAGGATAGGACTCTTACTGCCTCAAATTAGACAGGCCGGTCTGTGATGAGACACTCTGTGTCCCGACCCCTGAACTATAGCCTGAAGATGATTGGTTTCGATGGTTTGCTGCTGTATGTTACAGTGTTTCCATTTGGCCCATCAGGCTGGTGTTGCATGAGTCTTCTGGGCTGCCACGGTGCTGTCAGACAGTGCTGCTGGCGCACTGAGATGATGTATTGTCCCATGAGCGGCTCTTCGCTGCCACAAGGGACAGTTTTTCATAGTTTCAGTGCTCAGTTATGCGGAAAATGTACTCCCAAGATCCAGGGTGAGTCCACTCCCAAAGGGGGAAGTATCAACACACACTCATACATTCACTGACATTGCTTGAAATACACCCACTTTTAGCCAAACAAACAAACAAACAAACACACACACACACACACACACACACACACACACACACACACACACACACACACACACACACACACACACACACGGGCCATAGGCTGCACAGCTTCCCACACCACCATATAAACAATCTGATATACATATGACAGTACATCTGATCTCACATCAGCAGTGACGATGAGCTGGGCAGCTTTTCATTACATACGACAACCTTATGACATCGTATGTACCTCTCATATAACAGTGTATCAATTCCAATAATCTATATCATTACTTCACTGGCACAGCATTCAGGAAGGGTTGTGTCAAGACCTGATTCCTGTGCCAGACATTGTGTGTCAGTGATAAGGGTGTGACAGAGGTGGAAAGTACCCTGATGCTGTCACCAGACACTCCTCCACCCACCAGGTCAGAACCAGGAACAGGGGAGACAGGCACACCTGGGGCTGCCAGTGCCAGCAGTCCTTTGGCAAGGAGGGGACGAGGAGAATACAGAAACATCTTACCTGATAAATAGAGGCACAGAAGAAGAGATTTTACGCTAAAACCAAACTGGTTCATTGTCATGTACTACGAACACCAGCGAACATGTATCAAGCATCTCAGAGTAGGATTGCTGATCTAGGACCAGGTTTCTCCTCTCCACGAAATGTTATTGGTTGTGATTGAAAAGACAACTGATTCTAAATCAGCACTCCTACTCTGACACATAGTTGGTATACACTCTACACTGTACATACCTGTAGTTGCTATACACTCTACACTGTATATCTCTGTAGTTGGTATACACTCTACACTGTACATCCCTGTAGTTGGTATACAGTCTACACTGTATATCTCTGTAGTTGGTATACACTCTACACTGTACATCCCTGTAGTTGCTATACACTCTACACTGTACATCCCTGTAGTTGGTATACACTCTACACTGTATATCTCTGTAGTTGGTATACACTCTACACTGTACATACCTGTAGTTGCTATACACTCTACACTGTATATCCCTGTAGTTGCTATACACTCTACACTCTACATCCCTGTAGTTGGTATACACTCTACACTGCACATCCCTGTAGTTGGTATACACTCTACACTGTATATCTCTGTAGTTGGTATACACTCTACACTGTACATCCCTGTAGTTGGTATACACTCTACACTCTACATCCCTGTAGTTGGTATACACTCTACACTCTACATCCCTGTAGTTGGTATACACTCTACACTCTACATCCCTGTAGTTGGTATACACTCTACACTGTACATCCCTGTAGTTGGTATACACTCTACACTGTATATCCCTGTAGTTGCTATACACTGTACATCCCTGTAGTTGGTATACACTCTACACTGTACATCCCTGTAGTTGGTATACACTCTACACTGTACATCCCTGTAGTTGATATACACTCTACACTGTATATCCCTGTAGTTGGTATACACTCTACACTGTACATCCCTGTAGTTGGTATACACTCTACACTGTACATCCCTGTAGTTGGTATACACTCTACACTCTACATCCCTGTAGTTGGTATACACTCTACACTGTACATCCCTGTAGTTGGTATACACTCTACACTGTATATCTCTGTAGTTGGTATACACTCTACACTCTACATCCCTGTAGTTCACATATGTCAGAGTCAAGGCCCGCGGGCCACATCCGGCCCGCGAGAAGGTTTTTTACGGCCCCTGGGATGATCTTGATTTATTATTAGAACCGGCCCGCAGACCGCAGCAAGCCGGCAGCCCGCAGATCTTTTACACGCACCAATACTACATTTCCCACAATGCAACGGTGACGCACCGAGCAGTAGGCTGCTTCATTTCAATATTTATTGGCACAGCAGTCGTCAGCATCACAGTAAAATTAACTTTCAGATACCCATCAAAAATGGCAAAACGGAAGGTGGACACTGAGAACCGGGGGTTTCAAACAAGGTGGGAGTCGGAGTATATGTTCACGGAGGTAGCTGGAAAACCTGTGTGTCTTCTGTGTGGAGAAAGTGTGGCGGTACTGAAAGAGTATAATCTGAGACGACATTATGAAACGAAACACGCGGACAAAAACAAGAATATGGACATGGAACAAAGGCTACAAAAGGCAGAGGAATTAAAACGAGGCCTCAAATCTCGACAGGCTCTGTTCAAAAAAGCCAAATCACAAGGCCAGGCTGCTGTCAAGGCCAGTTTTATTTTGGCAGAAGAGATCGCTAAATCAGCCCGGCCATTTACGGAGGGGATTTCATCAAAAACTGCATGATTAAAGTTTGTGACGAAGTTTGCCCAGAAAAAGGCAACTCTTTTTAAATGTGAGTCTGAGCAGAAACACCATTGCCGAGAGAGTAGACCAGTTGTCCATCAATCTAAAAGAGCAGCTTGTGAAAAAGGGAAAAGATTTCATTGCATATTCCTTGGCTGTGGATGAGAGCACCGACATTTCTGACATTGCCCAGTTGTCAATTTTCATCCGCGGAGTGGACTCCAGCCTAAGCGTGACAGAGGAGTTTTTGGCTTTACGTCCTATGCATGGCACAACTACGGGGCATGATTTGTATGAAGAGGTGTCAAGATGTGTAAATGAGATGGAGCTGCCTTGGGAAAAACTCGTGGGTTTGACAACCGACGGAGCACCTGCGATGTGTGGACACAGGAGCGGACTGGTGGCGAAGATACGGGAAAAGATGCAAGAGGAAAACGCGACAGGTGAGCTGACAGCTTATCATTGTATCATACACCAGGAAGCGTTGTGCGGTAAAGCCTTGAAAATGGAGCATGTAATGAGCATCATCACGCGCACAGTTAACTTTATCAGAGCCAAAGGTTTGAATCACCGCCAGTTCAAGGCATTTCTGACGGAGTTAGAAACGGAGCATGGTGATTTGCCTTATCACACAGAGGTGCGATGGCTAAGCCAGGGAAAGGTGCTTCAAAGATGTTTCGAGCTTCGTGAGGAGATTTGTCTGTTCTTGGACAGCAAAGGGAAAGACACAACACAACTCCGAGACTAAATGTTTCTGTGTGAAATGGCTTTTCTGTGTGACATTACGAGTCATCTGAATGCAATGAACTTGCAGCTGCAGGGTCGGGATCATGTCATCTCTGATATGTACAGTACAGTGAAGGCATTTAAAACCAAACTGACTCTGTGGGAGACGCAGATGCGGAAAGAAAATTTGAGCCACTTTCCCAGCTGCCAGACCATGAAAGAGAAGCTCTCTACCAGTGCGTTCCCGAGCGCACAGTTGGCTGATAAAATAGGTATGCTTGCCGCTGACTTTCGACGCCGATTTGCTGACTTTGAAGCACAAAAAAGCAGGTTGGAACTGCTCGGTAACCCATTTGCTGTTGACGTGGAAAGCTCACCACCAAACCTCCAAATGGAGTTGATTGACCTCCAATGCAATGATGCACTGAGGGCAAAATATGCGGCAGTGGGTGCTGCGGAGTTCGCCCGTTTCCTCCCCGACACAATGCCCCAGCTGCGCATCCAGGCTGCTCAAACGTTGTCTATGTTTGGCAGCACATACCTGTGTGAACAACTTTTTCTTTGATGAACCTGAACAAAACATCACACAGAAGTCGACTTACTGCTGAACACCTCCACTCAATTCTGAGGATTTCCTCAGCTCAGAGCCTTACCCCGAACATTGATGAACTTGTGGAAAAGATGGGACACCACCAAGTATCACCCTCAACCTCAAACAAGTGAACATTACTGTGCAATCACATATTTAGAGTTTTTACTCAGTTCAAGTTTAAAAGTTAAAGTTTAATATTTGTTTTCACTGCATGTTACTTCTCCTTAAACAAAGTGTTGTTTTTGATTAATAGATTTTTGCACTTTATTTTATTGTATTTCAATCCAATTATATTTTAAAAATATTTCAGTTGAGTGGATGATAGAAAATTGCTATTATTGTTTTTTTCTTTGAAGTAAATTTAGCCCACTTTTGCTAAAATAGAAAATATAGGCTACTGATGGTGCCTTGAATACTTTCTTTCATTTAATGTTCATGTTATGGGGATTTTTATATAAAGGAAATTTGTCTTTTGTGTCTGTTGAAAATTAAAGATTACTGACAGAGCCATAAGAAAATATTGCTTTATTTATCTGATCATATTGGAATATATTTGTTAGGTTTTCAGTAGGTTCAATTAGGTTCACTAGACTATATGCGTCATTTAAAAATTTTTCAATGAACATTCGAACAGTCCGGCCCTCGGCTTGTAGCTAAATTTTTTATTTGGCCCTCCGTCCATTTGACTTTGACACCCCTGCTGTAGTTGGTATACACTCTACACTGTATATCTCTGTAGTTGCTATACACTCTACACTGTATATCCCTGTAGTTGGTATACACTCTACACTCTACATCCCTGTAGTTGCTATACACTCTACACTGTACATCCCTGTAGTTGGAATACACTCTACACTGTACATCCCTGTAGTTGGTATACACTCTACATCCCTGTAGTTGGTATACACTCTACACTGTATATCTCTGTAGTTGGTATACACTCTACACTGTATATCCCTGTAGTTGCTATACACTCTACACTGTACATCTCTGTAGTTGGTATACACTCTACACTGTACATCCCTGTAGTTGGTATAAACTCTACACTCTACATCCCTGTAGTTGGTATACACTCTACACTGTACATCCCTGTAGTTGGTATACACTCTACACTGTACATCCCTGTAGTTGGTATACACTCTACACTGTATATCCCTGTAGTTGTTATACACTCTATATCCCTGTAGTTGGTATAAACTCTACACTGTACATCCCTGTAGTTGGTATACACTCTACACTGTACATCTCTGTAGTTGGTATACACTCTACACTGTACATCCCTGTAGTTGCTATACACTCTACACTGTACATCCCTGTAGTTGGTATACACTCTACACTGTATATCCCTGTAGTTGGTATACACTCTACACTGTACATCCCTGTAGTTGATATACACTCTACACTGTATATCCCTGTAGTTGGTATACACTCTACACTCTACATCCCTGTAGTTGGTATACACTCTACACTGTACATCCCTGTAGTTGGTATACACTCTACACTCTACATCCCTGTAGTTGGTATACACTCTACACTGTATATCTCTGTAGTTGGTATACACTCTACACTGTACATCCCTGTAGTTGCTATACACTCTACACTGTATATCTCTGTAGTTGGTATACACTCTACACTGTACATCCCTGTAGTTGCTATACACTCTACACTGTATATCTCTGTAGTTGGTATACACTCTACACTCTACATCCCTGTAGTTGGTATACACTCTACACTGTATATCTCTGTAGTTGGTATACACTCTACACTCTACATCCCTGTAGTTGGTATACACTCTACACTGTATATCTCTGTAGTTGGTATACACTCTACACTGTACATCCCTGTAGTTGCTATACACTCTACACTGTACATCCCTGTAGTTGGTATACACTCTACACTGTATATCTCTGTAGTTGGTATACACTCTACACTGTACATCCCTGTAGTTGCTATACACTCTACACTGTACATCCATGTAGTTGGTATACACTCTACACTGTACATCCCTGTAGTTGCTATACACTCTACACTGTACATCCCTGTAGTTGGTATACACTCTACACTGTACATCCCTGTAGTTGCTATACACTCTACACTGTATATCTCTGTAGTTGGTATACACTCTACATCCCTGTAGTTGGTATACACTCTACACGGTATATCCCTGTAGTTGGTATACACTCTACACTGTACATCCCTGTAGTTGGTATACACTCTACACTGTATATCCCTGTAGTTGGTATACACTCTACACTGTACATCCCTGTAGTTGGTATACACTCTACACTGTACATCCCTGTAGTTGGTATACACTCTACACTGTACATCCCTGTAGTTGGTATACACTCTACACTGTACATCCCTGTAGTTGGTATACACTCTACACTGTACATCCCTGTAGTTGCTATACACTCTACACTGTATATCTCTGTAGTTGGTATACACTCTACACTGTACATCCCTGTAGTTGGTATACACTCTACACTGTACATCTCTGTAGTTGGTATACACTCTACACTGTATATCTCTGTAGTTGGTATACACTCTACACTGTACATCCCTGTAGTTGGTATACACTCTACATCTCTGTAGTTGCTATACACTCTAGATTGTCTAGTTGAATTAGCCCAGCTTCAAGCCTTATGCACAGAAATAATTTTGTCCACATGCTGGTTTTTGGTTCAAATCTCACTTAGAGAGAAGGCTAATAAACAGCGATTTCACTTTGGAGTGGAGCACACTCAGAAAACATTTTGTACATTGATTCTGTCAGTAGCTAGACCATAATGACGATGAAGAGTCCAAGTCCTTCATTATTCTCAGGTAGCATACGCTAATAGCTTTCATTAAAGTTCATTAACAGGTCTGTTGAATCAAACCATTTTGTAGACGTTGGGATTGCCACAAGCTATTTCTTCCAATGTACGAACGACATACCTCAAATGCATATATCTATAATTGAAATACAATTAATTGTGTATGTGATAGTTATTCATGATAATGTGCTTGCATGACTGAGTGTCCAAAATAATGTGTTCAATTATTATACATTGCGGTGCACTTTTGAGTCCAGACTGCCTCATATAATGAGACATTGTAGAACCCAAACATCCCCTGTCTACACCAACTCATTGCACTAGGAAACAGACTAGTTATGTCCCAAATTGCACCCTATTCACTAAATAGAGCACTAATTCTGGTCAAAAGTACTGCACTATTAGGGAATAGATTGCCATCTGGGATGTACAAATACGCACTTCTATACAAAGACCATTCATTAAACAGGCCTCACTGTCACTGATGGCCTTTGTAAAGGACATGTGAGCATGTCACCCAATATCTCCACATCACACCCAACCAAATCACCGATACTGTCTGCAACATCCGCGCAATTACACTGCAAGTAATCTGCTAAAGTTAAGTCTAAACACACACACACACACACACACACACACACACACACACACACACACACACACACACACACACACACACACACACACACACACACACACACACACACACACACTAGGACATGTAGTCATACACAATAACAACCCCAAAGCCAATACACACACAAATAACACATACTACAATCCACTTTCCTCCAAAGCTTAATCAGTAGCACTTTAACATCTACATTCAGTTACACAAGGTAATCTCTTAAAGTTGTGTTTAACACTCACACCCACACACATACATTCCACCCCCCCCACCCCCACCCCCAGACGCACACACACACACACACAAAATACACACACACCCCACAAACTACTCCCAGCATCACAAAAGCTAATTGAGGTGAGTCACCTCTAGATCAATCCAGCTCTCAACGTGTTCCTCTCAATCCTCACAGAAGAGGGGTTTAAAACACTGAAAGTGGACTTTTTTGTCGTCTTAGCCCCACTATTACACCTCTCCCTACCCTGGCAGGCAGACAGGCAGTACTGGCTGTTTTCTGTATTGAAGCCTCTGGTCCTGAGACTAGCATCATAGTGGCCTTAATATGATAGGTATAATAGCTACAGAGGCACTGCCTGCTTAGCCATCACACACATACACACATCATGCTTGTCACATGCACACCGGAAGTTCGTCTGCACTCATGCACACAGGCTCACGCACAGTTTTCCCGTATATCTGAAGCTGATTTTAATTACGCAGCATACACACACCCACATGCACAAAACAACAGCAACCAACCAAATGCACTACCATTTTCCAACACTGCCAAAACATTTATATTCTAAATTGAATTTCACAGCAGTATATTTGTTATTGCTTCAAATAGTCTGCTGTTTACAAAACAATACAGGAGAAAAATGTGAAATGGGAGATGGTATTTCTCCTCCTGTGAACCCTGCCACAGACACAGCATCTCAACAGCCAGAACACAAACTAACATGACAACCCAGATGAAGCAGGCTGCAGAGTTTGATCACTGTCTATCAGCAGAGTTGCTGCAGTATTTCTCATTGCCTTCTCTCTCTGCATTGTTAAATCGAAACAAATGACATTTCCTCTTTCACGCAGCTATAGGCTTTCTCTCTTTCTGGTCCCAGAGTGCAGTGATTAGCTGGTCTGTTCCGTTCTGGTGCACTGGGCTGTATATGGACCTGCTGTTACTGTACAGGGCACTGAATGGAGTGGGGCTGCTAGCTACGAGACATGGACTGGGAGTGGAAGAGTCATGCATAGTTGGAGATAGATGAGTAAGAGAAAAAGAGGGAGTGCGAGAGACAGACGGGCAGACAAACGAACGGACAGACTGGTTTATGGTGTTTGTGATTGGAGGTTTGGGAGACGAGGCAGCCGTCTGCAGCATTAAAGGAGCGTTGATCTGGGTTAAACTGCCTTTCTAGGGTGATGAGAAAGGAAAGAAAACACACACAGCTGCATATCAGAGGACTACAAAATGTTAGATCCCTGGGATCTACAAGGATTTTTCATCCCTTTCAACATTTGTCTCTTTTCTATTAATGCATTTCAAAAGAAGGATACACTCAAGGCCTCCAGAGTGGCTAAGTGGTCTAAGCTGCGATGTGCTAGCTGTGCCACTAGAGATCCTGGTTCGAGTCCAGGCTCTGTCGCAGCTGGCCACGGCCAGGAGATCCATTGGGCGGCGCACAATTGTCCAAGCGTCTTCTGGGTTAGGGGAGGGTTTGGCTGGCAGGGATGTCCTTGTCCCATTGTGCTCTAGTGACTCCAAATCAAATTAAATATATTTGTCACATACACATGGTTAGCAGATGTTAACCTGTTAATGCGAGTGTAGCGAAATGCTTGTGCTTCTAGTTCCGACAATGCAGTAATAACCAACGAGTAATCTAACCTAACAATTCCAAAACTACTACCTTATACACACAAGTGTAAAGGGATAAAGAATATGGACATAATGATATATGAATGAGTGATGGTACAGAATGGCATAGGCAAGATGCAGTAGATGGTATTGAGTACAGTATATAGATATGAGATGAGTAATGTAGGGTATGTAAACAAAGTCGCATAGTTTAAAGTGGCTAGTGATACATGTATTACATAAAGATGCAGTAGATGATAGAGTACAGTATATACATATACATATGAGATGAGTAATGTAGGGTATGTAAACATTATATTAAGTGGCATTGTTTAAAGTGGCTAGTGATATATTTTACAACAATTTCCATAAATTCCCATTATTAAAGTGGCTGGAGTTGAGTCAGTGTGTTGGCAGCAGCCACTCAATGTTAGTGGTTGCTGTTTAACAGTCTGATGGCCTTGAGATAGAAGCTGCTTTTCAGTCTCTCGTTCCCTGCTTTGATGCACCGGTACTGACCTCGCCTTCTGGATGATAGCGGGGTGAACAGGCAGTGGCCCGGGTGGTTGTTGTCCTTGATGATCTTTATGGCCTTCCTGTGACATCGGGTGGTGTAGGTGTCCTGGAGGGCAGGTAGTTTGCCCCCAGTGATGCGTTGTGCAGACCTCACTACCCTCTGGAGAGCCTTACTGTTGTGGGGGGAGCAGTTGCCATACCATGCGGTGATACAGCCCGACAGGATGCTCTTGGTTGTGCATCTGTAGAAGTTTGTGAGTGCTTTTGGCGACATGCCAAATTTCTTCAGCCTCCTGAGGTTGAAGAGGCGCTGCTGCGCCTTCTTCACGACGCTGTCTGTGTGGCCGGACAAATTCAGTTTGTCCATGATGTGTACACAGAGGAACTTAAAACTTACTACCCTCTCCACTACTGTCCCATCGATGTGGATAGGGGGGTGCTCCCTCTGCTGTTTCCTGAAGTCCACAATCATCTCCTTTGTTTTGTTGATGTTGAGTGTGAGGTTGTTTTCCTGACACCACACTCCGAGGGCCCTAACCTCCTCCCTGTAGGCCGTCTCGTCGTTGTTGGTAATCAAGCCTACCACTGTAGTGTGGTCCGCAAACTTGATGATTGAGTTGGAGGCGTGCATGGCCATGCAGTCGTGGGTGAACAGGAAGTACAGGAGAGGGCTCAGAACGCACCCTTGTGGGGCCCCAGTGTTGAGGATCAGCGGGGTGGAGATGTTGTTACCTACCCTCACCACCTGGGGAGTCCCGTCAGGAAGTCCAGTACCCAGTTGCACAGGGCGGGGTCGAGACCCATGACGAGTTTGATGACGAGTTTGGAGGGTACTATGGTGTTAAATGCTGAGCTGTAGTTAATGAACAGCGTTCTCACATAGGTATTCCTCTTCTCCAGATGGGTTTGGGCATTGTGCAGTGTGGTTGAGATGGCGTCGTCTGTGGGCCTATTTGGGCGGTAAGCAAATTGGAGTGGGTCTAGGGTGTCAGGTAGGGTGGAGGTGATATGATCCTTGACTAGTCTCTCAAAGCACTTCATGATGACGGAAGTGAGTTCTACGGGGCGGTAGTCGTTTAGCTCAGTTATCTTAGCTTTCTTGGGAACAGGGACAATGGTGGCCTTCTTGAAGCATGTGGGAACAGCAGACTGGGATAGGGATTGATTGAATATGTCCGTAAACACACCAGACAGCTGGACTCCTGCGGAGGACCGGGGCAGTGTACACTGACATGGTCGCCAGGTGTACAGTGTTTCCTCCGACACATTGGTGCGGCTAGCTTCTGTGTTAAGCAGGCATTGTGTCAGGAAGCAGTGTGGCTTCGTTGGGTTGTGTTTTCAAGGGACGCATGGCTCTCGACCTTCGCCACTCCCGAAAGGCATTTCACTGTACTTGTGCACGTGACAATAACAACTTGAAACTTAGGATCACCTGACAGTCACAGAGCCACTTCACCAACAACCACTAGAGAGAAACTCTGCTCACTTCCGCTGAACCTCAACATTACTTGAAGACTACTTCGTTGCTATAACTACAAATGTGGAGACCACTGGCCCTTTCAGTAAGTAAATCAATATCAGTTTAGAGGCTATTTTGCTCTCTCTCTCTGCTGGTTTGCTAACACATGGACATGGAGAGTTGAGGTGGTGCCATTACTCAAGACCTCCCAGCTTAGCTCCTCTTCAGCTGAATGGAGGCAAATGGAGGCAGATTGTGGAGGCACGACACAGTGTTCTTAGAGAGGGAAAGGAAACACTATGGTTATGTTCCAAAATGCAGCCTATTCTCTATAGAGTGCACTACTCTTGACCAGGGCCCATTGGGAATACGGTGCCATTTGGAACGCAGGCATTGATCTAACACGCAAAGTGTTGAAAAACAAGTGCTAGCATCATCATGCCACAGACAATGCTCCACATGATGTTTGATTGACTATATGACAACGAGGTCTCTGTGTGTGTGCCTACTACCAGTGATCATTAATTAATGATGTGTTTACCATGCTCCAGTGACTGGTGCCTGTAGAGGAACCAATAAAAAGCCTTGTTAGGTTGAGCTCTACAGGGACTACAGGGGCTCGGTGTTGGGTTATTTAGAGAGCAGGGTTGAGAGGAGAGGGCGAGGGAGGATTTTATAGCCCCTATCGCCCCTCCTTATCCATTACCTAAATGCATACTACAACCAGTAGATAGAGAGAGCGCTGACATTCCTATGGAATGTCACTGTTAAGAAAATGTTGTTCTCAATGTTCATAAACTGAACTTCAATTAACTACTCAGTCTGTAACCCAGAATTTATAAGATACTGGTTGAAATGAAAACAGACAGAGGACCAGCCTACAATAGTCAAATGTTTATTCACGAGAACGTTCTGAAGTCCACAATACAAAGACATCCATTTTATAGCGGTGCACATACATCCACACAAACATTAGGTATCCTGCGCACACACTATCCTACTACCCAGCTGACAAAGATTAGAGGAGGCCGTGAGAATCACTCCCCGTTCTCCCTAAAGATAGACCATGGGAAGTACTTCCCATTCTTTCCCCAATCTCTCAGAGGCCCTAGCCAGGTCGGCACTGAATTCTGCTACGACAGTCTGTGTTTAAGATACTGTAGAGACATATTTGTACAGATATATTGTTTTACTGACTAAAACTACACCCATCATTAATTAATTATGATTCATACAATTATATGGTTTCAGGGTGGAGTATTCTAATCATTCATTTAAAGCTATAAATTCCATCAACAGTCACGTATCCCTATGGAAAACTCCCGATGGCGCATAAAGCCGGAAGAATTGACATTTAAAGAGTGCCATATTGTTGAATGGGACTGATGGCTCCAAAATAAAATCACTAAGGATCAAGTGGCAGTAACTAGCAAAGGAACATGGTCAATCTAGCCATCTTCATCCTGCCTGAGAGAGTTAACCCAGCGCTGCTAGATGACGTTGGCGTCAATACCGGAAGCCTTGGACATAAACAGTCAAGAACCCACCTGCTATGTTGAGAACACGCAAACAGATGTTACCTGCATTAACATTAATAAAAATATCTAGGTTCATCCTATATTGTCTCTCGTGTTTTTAGTTTTTTTGTGTATAGGACCTCAGTTAACGACAGTATGTTCTCATGCATCCTCTAATATTAAACGAGTCCTAATACTCTTATGTACCTAATTCCTTATCATTTAGAACTCAATGGCTCTGTCCTGCAAATTGTTGCTGTATAGATCATTTGGATAAAATGTATTACCGTCCTTTTCGTATAATGTCTGGTGATAATAATAGCAATCTGGTCCAGTTTTGTCTAGTAGCTTAATAGACCATTTGTCTACTCAGCTAACTTAATGCATCATGTTCATTTGATCTATTTATACAGTAAACACTTTGAAAAGACCAATACTCAGCAAATGACATGTCTACAACGGGGTTCCTGCAATGCCACGCAATATGGAGTATAGAGCTAATAGACAACAGTGCTTTAACCACGCAGAATTGGATAATAAAAGATTGAGACGAAGAACACTGACATATGCATAATTCAATAGTCTTTATTACAATATTCTGTCTGTAACGAAAGGTTACAATAAAAATAATTTTACAGCAGATGTGTGTGTCTGTCTGTCTGTGTGTGTGTGTGTGTGTGTGTGTGTGTGTGTGTGTGTGTGTGTGTGTGTGTGTGTGTGTGTGTGTGTGTGTGTGTGTGTGTGTGTGAGGGGGGGTTACATTATTGTATTGCCAATGTTTGCCTATTTAAAATGATGTGCGGCAGAGTGTGTGTGAGAGTGTATGTGCAAGAGAGAGAGAGCATGTGTGTTACAGCTGAGATGGGGGCCAGAGAACAGTATATTTTCAGTCCCAGGTGGATGGCATTCAGAGAGATTGGAGAGTGGCAGTGAGATGAACACCATCCCTCAGAAATGGCTGTGGGTGACTGTGTTTAATGTCTGTGTGCTTTATTGCTGCTCCCCCCAATCCCCTGAAGCAGACTGTCATCACATTTCTGATCCAGAACCATGCCCTGTTGATCTTCACTGGATGAGCATTCCTCCAATGCACGCGGTGAATGATACAGGACTAGAGGACCTTCCTCGAGGGGAACTCTGCACGCCGACTCTGCATGTCTCTTCGAACCAGCTCCACACTTTTAAACCTTCCTAAATCACAGTCCCCTGCATGCAAGACCAGGATGTCAGGAGCAGGACACCACTCCGACACATGCCTCCTTGTCCAAACCAGGATGCTGTGGCATTCAGCCTAAGGTCACTCCCTAAAGTTTCGATAGCCCTTTTTCAGCTCAGTGCACTAGACTGGAACCCACAATCCAAATCCTTTTCACTGTATAATGAAAGTTTTTGCGTTCACTTCACTTGCCTCTTTCTTGGGTACATTGTATATAAATCCTTTTTTGGGCATGAAATGGTCCTAAAATAATGCCATCATCCTATCACAGCTTGTCATGAAAACGAAAGGACCAAATTAAGTTATAGCTAAATCGAACCGGTATGCCCATAACCTGCACAATCACGAAATAACCTGATGCTAGCCTACTGTTAAACCTTTGCAGCAGAAGGTTCATTTGAAAGCTCGGTGTTACCTAGAACCTAGCCAGGTCAACATTGGAAAACAAAACATACAGCAAGTATTAACTATGATAATCAGAATTACAAAATAAAAAAATGAAGATGAGACTCTTTTGAGTGATGATTAGTACAGTTAAATACAGAACATGTCGGCATACTGACTCTCTTTGTTTTGGGTTGGTGTGTGTAGGAGTGTGTGTGTGTAAAGGTTTCAAAGAGCAGGTTTGAAATAGAGAGTCAGACAGAGAGATAGAGAGAGACTGTAAGAGCTTTTTTCTTCTCCTAATTATGTCTACATCATACTGTCAAATCAAATCAAATGTTATTTGTCACATGCGCCGAATACAAGTAAACTAAAATAAAAAATAAAATAAATAAGTAACATAATAAAATAACAATAACGAGGCTATATACAGGGGGTACCGGTACTGAGTCAATGTGTGGGGTTAAAGGTTAGTCACGATAGCATGGTTAGATTATCAAACATGTTAGCAACCAAGTTTATATAGCCAACAATGAATAAGTCCATGTTGTCACGACTCCTACCGAAGGTGGCACCTCTTCCTGTTTGGGTGGCGGTCGGCGGTCGTCATCGGCCTACTAGCTGCCACTGATCCTTTTTTTCCCCTTGTCTGTTTATTAGTTACACCTGTGTTTAATTAGGATTATTGGTGGGGCTTTATTATCCAGCCGGCCCGCCTACTGGGTGTGCGGGATTATTCTCTGTGTACATTTGTGCACGACTTTAGGTCATGGTTGTCCGTGGATGTGTGTATTTTCTGGACTGTTTAGTTCCCCGTGTTTTGGGGCATTTGTTTGGGTTGGCGTCGGTTTCACCTGTGTGGTGAATTAAAAGTATCGCTACCCTGAACTCTCTGTTTCCTGTGCCTGACTTCTTCCTCCACTACACCCCGGGCATTACACATGTGGGGAGAAATGGAGGGATATGTTGCATGTGACAATGGCTCACAGGCTTATTGTCAAACAACCATACAATCTCTATCATAGAGAAATAACAGTATATAATATGTTCAAAACAACTTAATGTTACTTTCATTAGAGATCTGTGACTTCCTCCCAAATGGCACCCTATGAGTGCAGAAGATCCCTGGTTAAAAGTAGTGCAGTAGGGAATAGTGTGCCATTTGGAACTAATCCTGTCTGTATGATGTGTATCAATCAGTCCAGGATGTGGAGTATCTCTCTGTAAACAATCCCCTGAGGTGTGGGCCAGGGTTCAGGATGTAGGTCACTGATAGTCAATACAGTCAATATCGCAGTAGGAGAAACAAACCCCTCCCTGCCCTCTATTTTCTCCTGCCCCCATGTTGAGCTATTAAGAGCCACCACCAGCATGTTAGAGTCGATTCTAACTATGAGATATGAAGGATAGTCTGAGGAGAGGGGTGACAAAAGAGAATTCTACTTTTCAATTCACATTACGCTCTTGGTTTAACTATCGCTGTGGCTGGCAACACAACATTATTGGCCCGCAGTTAAAATTGACCGTAGATATCATAGTAGCCCCTAGCCAGTAAGCAAACTATTCAACAATGGCAAACTTTTCTTCTAAAATATATTAGACTATTGAATAATGCAACCAAACCATTACACTCTTGAATAATGCAACAATTCACAAGCATGAACAGTATGTGCAGATAATTAAAGGGTTAGTTTCTTGTCTGTAGGCTACACTCATTACGTTTTAACTTCAAGACAAAAGCACAGAGTTGTGGCCTCCCGAGTGGGGCAGCAGTCTAAGGCACTGTATCGCAGTGCTAGACGTGTCACTACAGACCCGAGTTCGATCCCAGGCTGTGTCACAGCTGGCCGTGACCGGGAGACCCATGAGGCAGCGCACAATTGTCCCAGGGTCGTCCGAGTTAGGGGAGGGTTTGGCCGGCCGGGATATCATTGTCCCATTGTACTTTAGCGACTCCTTGTGGCGGGCTGGGCACCTGCAAGCTGAATACGGGTGTCTGCAAGCTGACTTCAGTCGCCAGTTGTACGGTGTTTCCTCAGATACATTGGTGCGGCTGGCTTCTGGGTTAAGCGAGCAGTGTGTCAAGAAGCAGTGCAGCTTGGCAGGGTCGTATTTCGGAGGACGCATGATTATCAACCTTTGCCTCTCACAAGTCCGTATGGGAGTTGCAGTGATGGGACAAGACTGTAACTACCAATTTGGATATCACAAAAATAGGTAAAAGTTAAAAATAACAACAAAATACTAACATCCACTGCCATGCTTCAAAGACTTCCTGGTTGCTGCCGCCGACTCTATCCTATGGTAGTTCTATTTCTCTGGTTGTCTCCCACTCTATCCTACGGTTGTTCTACTTCTATGGTTGTCGCCCACTCGATCTTATGGTTGTTCTATTTCTCTGGTTGTCTCCCACTCTATCCTATAGAGAATTAGTTAATGCTGGTCCACAGTGCAGAGCCAGTGAGAAAATAGACCACTCTGACAACAGCTAGAATGAAGCATGGGTTTCAAGGGCTATTGTGCTCCAACAGCAGCACACGGCTCTCATCATGCAGGCACACTGAAGTGGCGTGGGTTGAAATTTGCGTTCTCCTACATGGTGTGTGTACATGTTTGTTTGTGTGAGTGTGTGTGTGTCATGTACAGTAGACGACAGAAGTGGATATTTATAGGGAGAGGAAGAGGGTGAAAGCAGAGAGAGAACACCACTACTGACAGATCAGGTTCTCTTCTCACCTTGTCCCACAATGAAAGCAAGTAGAGTACTAAAGAGGACCAAAGATGTAGGCCCTGTTTCGAATACTATGGAAATGCATCCTTTCCTTGATGTACAGTAAGCACAGATCTATATATGATTTATAGCTTTGAGAGGCTAGTTAAGGATCATATCACCTCCACCTTCCCCGACACCCTAGACCCACTACAATTTGCAAACTGCCCCGGGATTTCCGAGTGGCGCAGCGGTCTAAGGCACTCATCTCAGTGCTAGAGGCATCACTACAGACACTGGTTCGATCCCGGGCTGTATCACAACCAGCCGTGATCGTGAGTCCAATAGGGGGGCGCACAATTGGAGTAGCGTTGTCCGGGTTAGGGGAAGGTTTGGCCGTGGTAGAATTTCATTATAAAATAAGAATTTGTTCTTAACTGACTTGCCTAGTTAAATAAAAACGTAACTGACCCACGGATGATGTAATCGACATCACTGCACACTGCCCTATCCCATCTGGACAAGAGGAATACCTACGTAAGAATGCTGTTCATTGACTACAGCTCAGCCTTCAACACCATAGTGCCCTCCAAGGTCATCACTAAGCTTGGGCCCCTGGGTCTGAACTCCGCTCTGTGCAACTGGGTCCTAGACGTCCTGATGGGCTGACCCCAGGTCGCGAAGGTAGGCAACAACATCACTGCTATGCTGATCCTTAACATGGGGGCCCACAATGGGGTGTTCCCCCTCCTGTACTCCCTGTTCACCATTGACTGCGTGGCCACGCACGTCTCCAACTCAGTCATCAAGTTTCCAGACGACACAACATTTGTAGGCCTGATTACCAACAACAACAAGGAGACAGCCTACAGCAGGGGTCTCCAACATTTTCCAGCATGAGATCTATCAATTTTCTCTATCATTCAAATAGGCACATTCTTCTCTTCTCCGCTCCCCTGCAACTCTTCCCCAGGTCCTTGGTGTACAAGAGAAAGTCGTGCATGATGTTTTCTGTCAATATACCTGCTAAAATAATGGTTCATAAACAACTCTAACAGGGGCCCTATAAAATATTTTCTATAGAGATTTTTTCCCCAAAAATGTTTCCTGATTCTGTTTTCTCAGATGTATTATTTCTGGATTTAGATGATTATTTTTTACTCTCAACATTTCACTTGTTCATTGAGAATGTTTTTATTGGATGTTCGGAGTCCATGTCAATGCTTAAAACTCATCAGAAGACCTTTTTTTTAGGTATGGAAGAAAAGTATATATACTGGGGTGTAATTTCCCTTTAATTGCGCATCTGACCCTTTGTGCATCTAGCAACTAAGGAATGTGCTGTCTAATGTGTGCTGCTGCTGCTCATTCTATGGCCAAGTTTGCAAATAACACAATTATAGATACACATGATATACTTACTCATGATATGCTTCTGCCAGGTAAGCCTAAATTGCAGTTAACATTTAACTGAGAAGGTTATGGGGAAAGTATTTCTGTCAACCCACAAAGTTACCGTATCAACTGGCTACACACGGACGGAGTGACAGACAAACTTGCGCAGCACACAGACAGGGACAATATTGCTTGGAAATTCATTGGCAGATATTGTGTTAGGTTTGGCTTTTTAAGCAATTGTGGCAAACCAGGGGTGGGATAATGTCAATGTTGCGTTGATTAGATAGTAGCAGGGAGCTTGCGATATCTGATACTTGTGAAATTTGTTTATGATAGTTTGTGTGGAAAACATTAACAATTCCATGTACTTTCAGAATTGTTTGGCGAGCTACATAATATGTGGCCTGCAAGCTACTGGTAGCTGGTGGTAGACCTGTTGGAGATCCCTGGCCTACAGGGAGGAGGTGAGGGCCCTGGCGGAGTGGTCCCAGGAAAATAATCTGTCCTTCAACGTCAACAAAACCTTAGGAGCTGATCGTGGACTTCAGGAGACAGCGCCTCCCCATCCACATCGACGGGGCCACAGTGGAGAGGGTGAAAATCTTCATGTTCCTCGAGGTGCACATCATTGACAACCTGAAATGGCCCATCCACACAGACAGTGTGGTTAAGATGCAACTGCACCTCTTCAACCTCAGGAAACCTCAGAAATTCGCCTAGGCCCCTATGACCCTCACAAACTTCTGCAGATGCACCATTGAGAGCATCCTGTTGGGCTGTATCACCACCCCTGGTACGGCAATTGCACTGTCCGCAACCGGCTGGGCTCTCCAGAGGGTGGTGCGGTCAGCCCAACGCATCATCGGAGGCACAATGCCTGCCCTCCAGGACATCTACAGCACTCGGTGTCACAGGAAGGTAAAGATCATCAAGGACCTCAGCAACCCAATGCCACGGGTTGTTCACCCCGCTACCACCTAGAAGGCAGAGACAGTACAGGTGCACCAAAGCTGGGACCGAGAGACTTCTATCTCCAGGCCATTAGACTGTTAAATAGTCACCATCCTGCCCTGAACTTAAACACCATTATTAGACGGCTACCACCCGGTACTCTACCCTGCACCTTAGAGGCTGCTGCCCTATGTACATAGTCATTAAACACATGTCATTTTAATAATGTTTACATACTGATTTACCCATATCATATGTATATACTGTATTCTAGTCAAGGCTTGTCCTATATTGCAACTACTGTACACACCTTTTCTATTAATTTTCTGTCCATACTGTCTATATACATTATCATATATATACACACACACACACACACACACACACACACACACACACACACACACACACACACACACACACACACACACACACACACACACACACACACACACACACACACACACACACACACACACATACATACATACACGTATATGATCATGTATATAGACAGTATGAACATATATATTCTGGACTCTGACATCGCTCATCCTGATATTTCTTAATAAAAAAATGTGATATTTGTATTGTTAGGTTGGGTATTACTGCACTGTTGGCGCTAGAAACATAAGCATTTTGCTGCACCTGCGATAACATCTGCAAAATGTGTACGCGACCAATAACATTTTTTTTTTTTTTATACATGATTGGACAGAGTGTAAGCATGGTTACCACCCTGATACTTTCACCAATCCAACAAATTCAAGGAAGGAAGGATTTCTGAAGTATTCGAACAGGGCCTGAGAGGAAAAGCCTCATCCCCTTCACCCCCTTCCTCTGCTTAAATCTTGTGGCAACATACCATGTGGCCCCCTCCCCGTAAACCCCAACAGCATATTGTAACTCAATCAGCTCAATCTACTTTTACATCACATCAACTAAGTCAAATGACAACAAACAGCATTGCCCTTAAAAGCATCAGTATTAACTCTGTCAGTTCACTTGAACAACTGATTCTTTAAACCTAATAGTGGACTTCTGTACAGTGAACAAATGAACACTATGTGTGCCTCCTAACAAAGGGTTAAGCTGATTAGCCTGAGAATATTGTGGAAGCGGTGAAGTGTCTGTGTATCTAGTCCACATCATATGACTCTTTAATGCAGCCCTGCCCTGCCCTGCCCTGCCCTGCCTTGCCCTGCCCTGCCCTGCCCTGCCCTGCCCTGACCTGACCTGACCTGCACAACACCTCTGGGCTTTTATAACTAGTCTCAGACTTACCATTGAGCTAGTATCATAAATGAAAGCTGAACGCATCTTTTCATACACTAATAGAACCTGGCTGTGGAGTTGTGGAGCCAGAAAAAGCTAAAGAAAAATAGAGAGATACAAGAGAGGGCTCTACACCCCAACCCGAGCACTCTGGTCTCTTGGCACACCCAGCAGCTCCCACACAGCCCAGGCCAAGCTCTTCTCTGTCCTGAAGCTAGGAAAACAGAGTCCCTGCCCATCTTACGAAAACATCTGAACCCCCCCCCCCACACACACACACTTACTAGCTCTGACTTTGATGATAGCTACTTCATTGAGGGAAAATGTACTTACTATAACTGTGATATGTGGTTGTCCCACCTAGCTATCTTAAGATAAATGCACTAACCGTAAGTCGCTCTGGTTAAGAGCATCTGCTAAATGACTAAAATGTAGGTTCGGGAGTTGTGGAGCCAGATAAAGAGAGAGATGGAGAGGTAGAAAGGTGGAAGAGATGGAGGTACAAATGAACAGGCTGATCCGAGTAGCTCCTAATCCCCTTTAATTAACTCCAAAATCCTCGGCCAATTCATCAAATACAGCCAGGGGGAAGAGAAAATATTACAGATTGCGTGGGATGTCATTTTAAAATCCTCCCTCCTCTTCTCCATCTCCTCCCCCACTATGTGTGTGTATGATTGTTCCACAGGTCTTTCAGTGTTTCCGCCACACTACTCTGAGTGCCTATTAACCAGACGCCACGACACGCCACATGGCAAGCCAAGCCCTCCCAGAATGCACGGGGGCACAGCTTTTGTTACGGCGAGTTCCGTTATCCTAGCAACCAGACAGACACTCCCGCCTCTGTTGTATGTCCACTTAGGAATTGATTTTCTCAGTGCCACTGCCTACAAATAAACAGTATTGTGACAGCTTGGTTTACATGGAGATATGCTGTCACTCAGACAAAGACAGTTTCTCTAGTCTATACAGTGGCAAGAAAAAGTATGTGAACCCTTTGGAATTGCCTGGATTTCTGCATAAATTGGTCATAAAATTTGATCTGACCTTCATCTAAGTCACAACAAAAGACAAACACAGTCTGCTTAAACTAATAACACATAAATTATGTTATTTATCTTGTCTATATTGAGTACATCATTTAGACATTCACAGTATAGTTTGGAAAAATTATGTGAACCCCTAGGCTACTTCTCCAAAAGCTAATTGGAGTCAGGAGTCAGCTAACCTAGAGTGGAATCAATGAGACGAGATTGGAGATGTTTTTTTAGAGCTGCCCTGCCCTATAAAAATCACAAAGTTTGAGTTTGCTATTCATAAGAAGCATTGCCTGATGTGAACCATGCCTCCAACATAAGAGATCTCAGAAGACCTAAGATTAAGAATTGTTGACTTGCATAAAGCTGGAAAGGGTTTACAATAGTATCTCTAAAAGCCTTGATGTTCATCAGTCCACGATAAGACAAATAGTCTATAAATGGAAAAAGTTCAGCACTGTTGCTACTCTCCCTAGGAGTGGCCGTCCTGCAAAGATGACTGCAAGAGCACAATGCAGAATGCTCAATGAGGTTAAGTAGAATCCTAGTGTCAGCTAAAGACTTACAGAAATCTCTGGAACATGCTAACATCTCTGTTGACAAGTCTACGATACATAAAACACTAAACAAGAATGGTGTTCATGGGAGGACACCACGGAAGAAGCCACTGCTGTCCAAAAAAAACATTGCTGCATGTATGAAGATTGCAAAAGAGCACCTGGATGTTCCACAGCGCTACTGGCAAAATATTCTTGGTACATATTAAACTAAAGTTGAGTTGTTTGGAAGGAACACACAACACTATGTGTGGAGAAAAAAGGCACAGCACACCATCATCAAAACCTCATCCCAACTGTAAAGTATGGTGCAGGAAGCGTCATGGTTTGGGGCTGCTTTGATGCCTCTGAGCCTGGACAGTTTGCTATCATCAACGGAAAAATGATTTCAAGTTTATTTGCAGGAGAATGTAAGGCTATTTTATCTGTCTGCCAAGTTCATCTCAACAGAAGTTTGGGGATGCAACAGGAGAACGACCCAAAACACAGAAGTAAATCAACAACAGGATGGCTTCAACAGAATAAAGTCTGCCTTCTGGAGTGGCCCCGTCAGAGTCCTGACCTCAACCCATTTGAGATGCTGTGGCATGACCTCAAGAGACCGGTTCACACCAGACATCCCAAGAATATTGCTGAACTGAAACAGTTTGTAAAGAGGGATGTTCCAAAATTCCTCCTGAACGTTGTGCAGGTCTGATCCGCAACTACGGGAAAAATTGGGTTGACGTTATTGCTGCCAAAGGAGGGTCAAACAGTTCTTAAATCCAAGGGTTCACATGCTTTTTCCACTATGCACTGTGAATGTTTACACAATGTTTTCAATTAAGACATGAAAACGTATAATTGTTTGTTTGTTAATAGTTTAAGCACACTGTGTTTGTCTATTGTTGTGACTTAGACGAAGATCAGATCAAATTTTATGACCAATTTATGCAGAAATCCAGATAATTCCAAAGGGTTCACATACTTTTGCTTGCCACTGTATGTGTGAGCTGTGCAGAGAAGCTAGACTAAACTAGATAAATATAGTCACTGAAATTGCCAACTGACATTTTGACAGATGCTTTCCAAATTAACATTTGAATTCTTCTAAGAATAGGCCATGTTGGTGTGTGGTGAAGTAGGCTTAGAGCCAAACCAGTGGCTGGGATCTCAGAAGGAGGGGGAGAGAGGGAGGGAGGTCACTTGTCTGTGAGAAATAGATTCAGGAGTGGCTCCCTAAATTAACTGTCACCACTAATCTCCTGTCCAACTCCAACACCCCTCTCCCATTACCTACCTTACCCCTTTCCATCAATCTGCTCTCATCCCTCATCCCGCTCTCATCAGCACTCTGTCACACCGCCAGCAACCCTCCTTCTGAATCATCCTCCTCTCCTCCCATCGAGTGTGTGTATGCTCCCTCCACCCCCCCCCCTCTCTCTCCCTTCGCATCTCATCCATCACTTCCTCCTTAGCTTATTGTCGGCTTTGTAATGTTTACGTGTGAAAGGTGTGTCTGTGAGTCACGTGTCTATCCCCTCTTACATGTGTGTGTATGCTTATGTGAGTGTGTTTGTTAGTCTGTCTGTGCCGTGCCAGGTTTGGGGATACAGTAATTCAGTCATATCAGTAAACTGAAATTCTAATTCTAATAATTTTCCCTCATATCTTCTCTATAAGAAAAACATATTGTGTTCAGGGCCATCCAGGCAACGGTGTTATAGAAGGCAGATGGAGAGATCAACATCTGTCGAGGTAAAAATGCTAAATGCCATGCAGCCTCCCAGACTAATGTATCTGCTATGTGTCGTGTTCGTCATTCCATCTTTCTCCTTGAGGCATCATTTACAGGACCCCAGAAGCCGGTACGACCACCCACACACGCCGACCGCCTACTCCCCTGCTCTCCAGCTGTCTGCGGTCCCCCAGGATCCTTCTCAATGGAAGCAAATTCTATGACAGATAACAACCTATCCAGAACATTCTAAAGGTTAGCTGCGTACATTGGACCAAGTTAGAGAAAAGCATTTGGATTAAATAATATGCCTGCGGTATAGTAGGCATAACTGAGAAATACTGAGAGATGTTTTTCAGCCTTTTACAACTTAGAGAAATGTCATAGGTTGCATCCCAAATGGCACCCTATTCCCTATACAATGCACTACTTTTCACCAGAGCCCTATGGGCACACACACATAGGGAATGGAGGGACATTTGGGATAGATCCAACTCCTCTATTTGGCATTTGGTCAAAGTGCCACTCAATGGAGAGTCCCTATTTCACCTTAAGTTGAAACAACAGTCCACAAGTGTTTCTCTTACCTTCTACAGAGTGGTTCTGAGCTGAGAGGAAGACTGACACAGAGGTGAGCAGCCTTATGTCTACATTGATCCACAGCTTCTATCAATAAATAACAAGTTCTGTGATTCTGGGGATGTGTGTGTGTGTGTGTGTGTGTGTGTGTGTGTGTGTGTGTGTGTGTGTGTGTGTGTGTGTGTGTGTGTGTGTGTGTGTGTGTGTGTGTGTGTGTGTGTGTGTGTGTGTGTGTGTGTGTGTGTGTGTGGCGGGCTATGGTTAAGGGGGTGGGGGGCGGTGATGGGTTTAATTGCATCATGGGAGAAGCCAATGAATGGAATGAGGCAAACTGAGCACTTATCATAGAGCCCTATGGGAGCAATTACTTCCTCCACGCCTCCACTCCCCCTTAGAGACAGAAAGAATGCACCCCAAATGACACCCTATTCCCTATATAGTTCACTAGTTTTGACCAAAGCCCAAGTGTGGCCAGGGTGTCATTTGGGGTGCAGACAGAAAGTGAAAAAACTGCCCTGGAGGTTCAGCCTCACTCACAGCTGGAGTCTTCACAGTGGGCAGTTCAGACGGAAGTTACTCAAACTAAGTGGTAGAGATTAGAGAGATTATTTTTCTGCTCCAAAAAGAATAATGACTAGATTGAGAGAAGACAGATTCCTTCTAGCCCCACATTGTGCGTGTGGGTTGTATGTGAGCTCTGGCTATGTTCCAAAATGTACCCTATTCCCTTTATAGTGCACTACTTTTGACCAGATCCCTAGTGCACTATATCGGGAATAGTGTGCCATTGAGATGCAGTCTGTGTCAGGTCTGCGCTATAGGGTCCAGTTTTTCCCCTATGTCTTTTTTCAGCAGCGGACACAACGTTTGTGTCTGGGGAGGGGTGTGGTAGTGGGCGTGGCCATCGGCACCATCTCTGACCACACATTTTGGAGGACCTACTCTTGGCCACAGAGACAACATTTAGCTGTTTTAAAGCTAATATATTGATATTAGCCACATCTTCACATGGCTTATGCTGCGTTCTCATGCTGCGTTCTCATGCTATCTGAGTGACTGACATTATAACAATGCCATTTTTGGAATTTTAGTATTTATGTGATGGTTCTCAAAGATGGTCTTATTTAAAAACATATATAGCTCCCTTTTCTTGTCTACATACTTTAAATCTGATTTCACTAAAAGTGCAGGCAAATCCCCTTTTGTGAAGTGGAGCCTCTAGGGAGTGGTTTGTCTCCCCAATGCTCAACCTGTCCTTAACCTGCCTGTCCACACTGAACTTCAGAACATGTCATACACTGCTGACTAAGCAAAACACCCATACACACACAAACACACCCACAGAGACCTATGTGCACACATTCACACAGGCATTACCTAAGTTACAGTGGTGTAAAGTACTTAAGTAAAAATACTTTAAACTACTACTTTTTGGGGTATCTGTACTTTACTATCTATATTTTAGACTTTTACATCACTACATTCCTAATCAAAACAATGTACTTTTTACTCCATACATTTTCCCTGACACCAAAAAGTACTGGTTAGAATTTGAATGCTTAGCAGGACAGGAAAATGGTCCAATTCACACACTTGTCATGATAGCATCCCTGGTCTCCCTTACTGCCTCTGATCTGGCAGATTCACTAAACACACATGTGTCATTTGTAAATTATGTCTGGGTGTTGGAGTGTGCCCCTGGCTATCTGTAAATAACAAAAACAAAAGGATTAAGATATTATTTATACTTTTAATTTTGATACTTAAGTATATTTTTGCAATTACATTTACTTTTGATACTTAAGTATATTTAAAACCAAATACTATTAGACTTTTACTCAATTAGTATTTTACTGGGTGACTTTCACTTTTACTTGTCATTTTCTATTAATGTATATTTACTATTACTCAAGTATGACAATTGGGTACTTTTTCCACCTCTGCTAAGTTAGAACACAGCTGTGCAAGAAACAAAACACCTCTACATCCTCCAGTCACTAAGCCCCTCAGGCCTACAGTATAGTCACCACATGCCCACACGCCAGCACAAACACGAAGAGTGACTATATTCTCGCCCCACCTACCCTCCATTTTGGTTCCAGGTAGAGCCCTTTTGGGTCCAGGTAGAACCATTTTGGGTTCCATCTAGAACCCTTTCCACAAAGGGTTCAACATGGAACCCAAAAAGGATTCTTCAAAGGATTCTCCTATGGGGACAGCCAAAAAAGCCTTTTAGGTTCTACATTTGTTTCTAAGAGCGTAGTCGTCATGTCTGTGATTGATCGAGAGTCTTTCATAAAGAAAGAATGTTACAGATTATCTGCTTTGATGCAGCAGCACTGAGGAATAGATAATAATAGGAATAGCAGTGGGACAAAGCCAGCTCAATCACTCATCTAACTGTTCCTCCCAATCTCTGTGTTCACCGGTCTCTGTGGAACCATCTGTTTCATAATCAAGTACATGCAGATTCAGGAAACAATCGCAATGAATAATAATCTGTCTTGAAACCGATTCAATTATCCAGCATGGTGGTGGGGTTGGCTGCTAGTTAAGTCTTAGAACATGGCTCCTCATATCACCTCAAACTATTCTAATCCACCCATCTCGCTCTGCTACAACTCATAATGAAACACTATGCCCTATGCTGACCTGTCCTTAATCTCTGGTGAATTACTCTCCCCATATTTCTCCTAGGTGGTGTCATGACGTTGGCCTGGGGAGTAGGTTTATGACAGTCATAAATATCTCTTCCCCCCTTTTTCCTCTCTCAACCCTACTGAGGTTACATTTGCAAAACCCTTGGCTAACATAGAGATTCTGGGAACATCAGTATGTGGGGGAAATGAACTATATTCTGGTAATCCGAACAATTGAACATATGCGGTGGAACTTAATGAATATGATGTCAGTTCGGATGTCATCTGAGACATTCTCATCAATGATAAGATGACATAAACTCTACAGTGGGAAGACTACACATCAGAGTTATCGGATTCACATGGAATTGTTGTTCAATTGAAATGTTTGAATATGAAATTATTCGTGATGGGATGAAATGTGATTTTAGCTTCTAAAATGTGAGATTTGGGTTTTCATAAGATATGGCTCTGCTCAATCAGTGGCCCACCCCTGTAAAGGGACATGGGCTATAAAACTTTTCAAACACGCACTCCTCATGGAAGCCCTTGACGACAATATAACTTCCTGTTCCAATGATGTGAGGACGACGGTCCTATGTCAGAATGGGTCAGATAATAATTACAGAACGAAGCCAACATGAGCGTGAGCTTTGGTTGCAAATGGTATGAACTTTGAACTCTTATTCACTACAGAAGTGATACCTCCTAGCCGTTGAGTTAGCAACAGTAGATGCAAACGAGGGTTAGGAAGAAACAGACAGAGTATTCCGTCTATCACACAACGACGTTACTACAACGTATCCAATTGACCATCAGAGACATTCTTCAAAGGACTCGGTTGGGCAACACGGCCTTCCACCTACCACCAATCTACCGAAGCGTAGCTCAGAGTAAATATTTATTGCATTTTCCTTTTCCAAATTGGCGGTAATTTAGAATGCATAAGATACTGTATTTACGATAGCACAGCTTCTTCCCTTTGTTCCTCAGTCTTCCCGCTCTTTCACTCAAACCCAGCCCTTTTCTTTTGTGTAACAAGCTGTCATATCTGTTCCGCCCGCTAGGGATGTTTTCCTTTATGACGTAATGTGTAATCAAGTTATGATTTAAATATGTGTATGTGTAATTCTGTGTGATTAGTTAGGTATTTAGTAAATAAATGCTTAAACCCAATTTTGTATTGCTGATTGAAATTGTTAGCCAGGGTTCGTGCAGATAACCAAGAATTTACAACTTTCAGATGAGACTGAATTAAGATGAATTAAGGTGATGATTACTATTGACTGCTATTGATGTAAAATATTACTAGGTCTTTAAGAGTTTATTCTGAAGATAACAGCTCAATAAATATTATTTTGTGGTGCCCGACTCTCTAGTTAATTACATTTACATGATTAGCTCAATGAGGTGATATTAATTACGAAGAAATTATTTTATAGAATAGCATGTCATATCACTTAATCCGGCATAGCCAAAGACACGACAGTGGTGTCCTAAACGGCACCCTATTCCCTATATAGTGCACTACGTTTGACCAGAGCTCGACCAGGGCTCTGGTCAAAAGTAGCTCACTATATAGGGAATATGGTGCTATTTGGGATGCAACCCTACTCTTGTGTACCAATCTCTCTGACTAGGTCCTCTAGTGTCTAATAGGCTGATCGTCCCAGATAGGGGACATGTTAGTAATATCAGATCCAGTCCACTTCAGAACCTATTAGGAGAAGGAGATGTTAATCCGTGTCTATGGCGTCCCAATCATCCTTCAGTTTCCCATCGCTCTCCAGTGCTTTGAAAAAAACGGGCATTACTGTATGTTCTAATTTTAAAAGGAAACTGCTTTTCATTGGACCAAAATTGGTGATAGGAAAACCGTAACTGTAAATGTGCTTCCCTGATGTAATAAAATTAGGAATTCAAAACAGTAGGAGGAAAATAATGTGCCCAGTATTGGCCCCAATAGGAGTCCATTAATTCAGGTTACCAGAATGGCATTGTCGTGGAAATTCTTACACAGGGCCACTCATAGTCAATCTTAAATGAATCATTGTTAATTTGGCAGCGCCCTGGAGAGGGTCCAACCAACTCAATGCACCATAGCAAACATGTCAATCAGGAGCTCTCCCTGGGGAGACCCAGTAGTTGTCTTATATACGGCTATACTCAGACAAGTTATATTTGCATGATTTAGCATAATTAATTAATCATTACCGGTTTGTTCTATTCATGTGACGACCAATACTGTTTCATAGCATGTGACAGACCAACACCTCACAAGGTTTCTACTCTCAAAGCTGAGACCTTGAAACTGAGATATCTTCCGTTTGTTCACAAAACACGTTAATTTGTTCTCAAAACACGATCTGTCCATACTGCCAAATTGCAGCTACTTATAGGTGGGATTTGTACAGTCAGCCATTTGCATGGGCACAGAATTTGGTTATGAGAACCGCACATGAACAGAACACAGAAATTAGTCATAGCACAAACATAGACATTTCCCTGACAGCAAAATAGAAAACTGCATTTGGAGGACAATGAAACATAAGAAGCCAACAATGTTTCAGTGCATACAAAAAGTATTCAGACTCCTTGACTTTTTCCACATTTTGATTAGGGATGCACGATATATCGGTGAGCATATCGGAATTGGCCGATATTAGCTTAAAATGCCAACATTGGCATCGGCCCGATGTCTAGTTTAAAGCCGATGTGCAAAACCGATGTCTATGTACCTATATAAGGTAGGTAGAGGATGTAATGACGCCACGGGGGCTGTCATGTAATTTTACTGAGGAGTCGCTTCCATCTGGCCACTCTAACATAAAGATTGGTGGAGTGCTGCAGAGTTGGCTGTCCTTCTGAAAGGTTCTCCCATCTCTACAGAGGAACTCTAGAGCTCTGTCAGAGTGACCATTGGGTTCTTTGTCAGTTCCCTGGCCCTCCTCCGATTCCTCAATTTGGCCGGGTGGCCAGCTCTAGCAAAAGTCTTGGTGGTTCCAAACTTCTTTCTTTTAAGAATGATGGAGGCCACTGTGTTATTGGGACCTTCAATGCTGCAGAAATATTTTAGTACCCTTGCCCAGATCTTTGCCTCAAAACAATCCGGTCTCGGGACTCTATGGAAAATTCCTTTGAACTCATGGCTTGTTTTTTTTCCTGACATGCACTGTCATCTGTGGGACCTTATATAGACATGTGTGTGCCTTTACAAATCATGTCCAATCAAATGAATTTACCACAGGTGGACACAAATCAAATTGTAGAAACATATCAAGGATGATTATTGGAATCAGGATGCAATGGAAACAGGATGCAAAGGGAAACCAGCCGCAGGCTGCCCAGTGACGCGAGCCTACCAGATGGGCTAAATGCCTTTAATGCTCGCATCGAGGCAAGCAACACTGAAGCATGCATGAGAGTAACTGCTGTTCTTTAGCCAATGTGAAAAAAGACCATTAAACAGGTCAACATTTAAAAGGCCACAGGACAGATTATCAGGACCTGTGCTCAGAGCATGCGCGGACCAACTGGCAAGTGTCTTCACTGACATTTTAATACCTACATGTTTCAAGCAGACCATCATTTACATTTTGCATTTTTTTAACTTTGGTTTATTTAGTAAATATTTTTTTAACTCTTTTCTTAAAACTGTATTGTTGGTTAATTAAGGGCTTCTAAGTAAGCATTTCATGGCACTGTTTACACCTGTGGAAAAATAGAAGGGGTCTGAATACTTTCCGAATGCACTGTATGTACTGTATCATTGTGGCCAAAATGTCACCCTATTCCTTATGTAATGGAGCATAAGGCTCTTGTCAAAGGGTAGTGCATTATATGGACTAGGGTGCCAGTTCGGAAGCCAACATAGGGACCATATATCTGGCTTTAATGGCTATGCTGTGGCTGTGACCCGGTACTCTGAATGACACCTGGGTCAGTTGTGTGACTGTCATGATCTAACACAGATTCCCACATACATGCAAACATGCATGCATGCATGCATGCATGCAAGCACACATATGCACGGCATTGCACGCCCATATCTAAACACATGCCCACAGTCCAGATCCGATCGGACTCTCCAGTGGCCATGCAAAGGTCGGGTCACCGATATGTGTGTGAAGCAGGGTGGGGTCAATTTGAATTGAAGTTAGTCAATTCCGCGAAGTAAACGAAAATTCCAATAATTAATCAAATGGAAACTATTTTCATTGACTTCTCAATAAACTGAGAAGTGGAAGCTACTTATTTCAAATGTTTTTTCTTCCATTTGAATTGACCCCAACCCTGGTGTGAAGGTCTGTGGCCATGGTAAGCTAGGGCAGCTAGACAACGGTTGTCAAAGTACAGTAACTTTCCCAAAATTGCAAGGTATTCCAGAAGTGTTCACACTGGGATTTGTGTGACTCTACACCAGACTGGTTTGCACATTATGGATTGGCCCTGTAGCGCTTGTCCCGTGCCAGAGCATTGATTAGAGTGTGTGACAACGACACAGACTCAAAACCGGAAGGGCAATGTAGCACAAATGACAACAGATGCTATTAAATGTTGTGTGGGGAATACACACCCAGAGTACACAGAGACAAACCCACTGGATCAATTATCAATACTAGAGCAAGCCAGCAGCTATTGACAGTCTCTAATATAGTCTAGAGCTGAGAGTTTCTGGCTGGGAGTGTTGTGTGGTTAAGAGCTGACACTGTTCCAGAAGCAATATGAAAAATACAAATCACAGAGGACAATTTCATCCAATGACCCCCAAAGCTTAATGGTTTGTACTCTCTCTATCACTCTCTTTCTCTTTCCCTCTTTTATAGACACGGATAATGAGGTAAGGGTTAGCTCTTGTTCAATAATTCAGACCCAGGTAACCCTGAGCAGAGGACACTCAAGGAGAGGGGACTGGGCACCCAGGCTCTCCCGTACGCTTTAAATTGATACTTTCCCAGATCACTCATTATCAATGCAAATGCAAACAGCTAGCAGTGGTACACAGAGCTCATCAGCACAGTACAAGAAGGGCACATGTTCACTGTGTCTCTGTCTCTGTCTCCTTGCCTTCTCAAATATGTGTGTGTGTGTGTGAGTATGTGTGTGTATAGACTGAGTGTCCAGGGTCATGTGATGTGGGAGAGAGGAGGCTCGAGGCTGACGTGTATCAGATGACCCAGAGAGAGACAGAGCTCCTCCCAGGGGAACTTGGAGATAACTTCATTATCTGGATCTCCTAGATACAAGTTGTGTCCCGGCACCATATATCCCGACATACATTAGTAGGATCTTAATTTGACAGCAAGAAAATAATCCTGCAGCAACAGGAAATGTAAATTATTGTGTGGATTATAATAAATTGACATTTTTGTAGGGGTTGATCCATTTGTAGATAGGGGAACATCAAGTCTAACATTTGAAAGTGGAAATTAATAACTTTAGAAGTGTTATTCAAACCTTAAATACAAGTTTGCATTTCCTGAAACAACAGGGTGATCAAATTGTGATCCTACATCTGTAGGGCACTGACCTATGAGCCCTGGTCAAAAGTAGTGCACTATATAGGGAATAGGGTGCCACTTGGGATGCATACAAAGACAATGTTTTCATATTATCATGCTCTGTAGATAGATCCTTGTTATAGCTATAGGACAAATCATTATCTATTGACCCCATGACACAGTTTGATGACTGGATTAGTAGAATCGACTAGACCAATTAGCGCACTGTCATGCCACACTCAACAATGCATGCAGTTGAACATAGGTGTTCCTTTTTTCCAGGTGGGAAAGGACAGTGTGGAGTGCAATAGAGATTGCATCATTTGTGGATCTGTGCGGTTTGCAAATTGGAGTGGGTCTAGGGTTTATGGGAGAATGGTGTTGATGTGAGTGATAATTTCATGGCTACAGACATGAGTGCTACAGGTTGGTAGTCATTTAGGCAGGTTACCTTAGTGTTCTTGGGCACAGGGACTATGGTGGTCTGCTTGAAATTCGTTGGTATTACAGACTCGGTCAGGGAGAGGTTAAAAATGTCAGTGAAGACACTTGCCAGTTGGTCTGCGCATGCTTTCAGTACACATACTGGTAATCCATCTGGCCCTGCGGCCTTGTGAATGTTGACCTGTTTAAAGGTCTTACTCACATTGGCTGCGGAGAGCGTGATCACACAGTCATCCGAAACAGCTGACGCTCCTGCATGTTTCAGTGTTACTTGTCTCGAAGCGAGCGTAGAATTTATTTAGCTTGTCTGGTAGGTTTGTGTCACTGGGCAGCTCTCGGCTGTGCCTCCCTTTGTAGTCTGTTATAGGTTTCAAGCCCTGCCACATCTGACGAGCGTCGGAGCCGGTGTCGTACGATTCGATCTTAGTCCTGTATTGATACTTTGCCTGTTTGATGGTTCGTCGGAGGGCATAGTGGGATTTCTTATAAGCTTCCGGGGTTAGAGTCACGCTCCTTGAAAGTGGCAGCTCTACCCTTTAGCTCAGTGTGAATGTTACCTGTTGGGGTATGTACGTACAGTCACTGTGGGGGACGATGTCCTCGATGCACTTATAACTATCTAACTACCTTAGCTGGCATGCCTGCTGGCAATGTTAGTAGACTTTAGAAAAGCAACAATTACTAAATGTACTAAATAAGACATTAATTTCCATCTTTTACACCGATTTTAGCAGAGATGCAGAGAAGCATATTTAGTTTCCCCCCCCAAGAAGATGGATACAAGCACCTTGAGGTATGCAAAAAAATAAACACTTTTTTAATAGAATTAAGCATGATTATGGCTCGAGATTGCAGGAAATGTATTTTTACAAGTGTTTGAAAAATTCTAAATTCTCCAACTTCCTGACGGGGAATAAAGGAAAAATAATAAGCAATATATTGTAATAACTTGATGTTCCTAAACGGACTTCCTACAGTCACTGACACCTTTCATTCAATGGGCATCGCACATAGGCTTAATGAGTCCAAAACCTTTCAGAGAAGCTGCATGGACAAAAATAATGTCCAATGTAAAAAAACTGCTGCTCGTGATATTTTAATAAAACACTGGTTAGGCTACTGATTAGGCTACTGGTTAGGCTACTGATTAGGCTACTGATTAGGCTACTGGTTAGGCTACTGGTTAGGCTACTGGTTAGGCTACTGATTAGGCTACTGGTTAGGCTACTGGTTAGGCTACTGATTAGGCTACTGATTAGGCTACTGGTTAGGCTACTGGTTAGGCTACTGATTAGGCTACTGGTTAGGCTACTGGTTAGGCTATTGGTTAGGCTACTGCTTAGGCTACTGGTTAGGCTACTGGTTAGGCTAGGCTACTGATTAGGCTACTGGTTGGGCGACTGGTTAGGCTACTGGTTAGACTACTGATTAGGCTACTGGTTAGGCTACTGATTAGGCTACTGGTTAGGCTACTGGTTAGGCTTCTGATTAGGCTACTGGTTAGGCTACTGATTAGGCTACTGATTAGGCTACTGGTTAGGCTACTGGTTAGGCTACTGGTTAGGCTACTGTGCGCCTCCGCTGGCAAAATCAAAGCCATAACCAATTGCATTACTGCTTTAACCAGCTTTCTGTGAGTCTTAAAAATCGCCAGTAGCGCTGCTTGAAATTGACACATTACCACTCGTGTTTTAAGGACACACCCAGAGTTGGAAAATACCAAAGCGCTGGCTTTTACAAGTCGAATTTTCCAAAGAGTGTACATTCGACACTAGCAACGCATTAACGCCAGACGAAAATAGAGACCTGGGTCCTGTAACTAGGGCCCTGGGGCTTTTTCTGTTCATGTCTTGTGGTTAGGAACACTTCTGGTCCTGAACATGAGTATACCACAGTGAAACATCAGAGAACTTTCCAGGAAGTCATATCCCTTGACATTCTTCCATTCCTATACCATTCTGCAACTCTATCAAATCCCCCCTCTTTCTATCTCTCGCTCTTCCTACATTGGAGGGAAATTGTTAGCTGGCGGCACACATTAGGCTGTGAGCAGCAGCAGTGACTGTGTGTGAGAGTGAGAGGGAGAGAAAGAAAGAAGGAGATACTGTATGTTTGTTTGAACTTCTCAAACCAAAAAGATTTTCTCTCTGCATGTTTCAGTGTGATACTCTTGAAAAGCCCCTGATGCGCTCCTCTTTCTTCCTCTCTCATCCTCAGAGAGAAAAAACAGATCATCAACACACCAGCCAATGTGGTCTTCCTTTCCTCTGCAGGATAACTAGGGCACAAGTGTGTGTGTGTGTGTGTGTGTGTGTGTGTGTGTGTGTGTGTGTGTGTGTGTGTGTGTGTGTGTGTGTGTGTGTGTGTGTGTGTGTGTGTGTGTGTGTGTGTGTGTGTGTGTGTGTGTGTGTGTGTGTGTGTGTGTGTGTGTGTGTGTGTGTGTGTGTGTGTGTGTGTGTGTGTGTGTGTGTGTGTTTGTGTTTGTGTGTGTGTGTGTACACCTGTGTCAGCACGCCTGTGTAAATCCCAATCCTATATCAAACAAACACCTGCCAAAAGCCACTGAACTAAAAAATGGGCCCTGGTCAGATGTAGTGTACTAAATAGGGAATAGGGTTCCATTTGGGATGCAGATGGAGTAATAAAGCTGCAAGTCCCAGACCAGTGTTTCCTTTGTCTGAGTTTAGACCTAAATTCTCATGGTGTCAACTAAACCATGTACCACCCAGACAACTTAAGTGTCACTTTAATCGTGCTCCTAATAAAGTCTCCATTGAAATCAAAGTGAACCCGACCCGGACACTAATAGAATGAGTGATATTTCTGCACATATCTGACCACAGCTCTGGGCAGTGAATATAGGATATTATTGGCTAGTTAAGCGACACTCTGCCAGCAGAGACCAAGTGAGAACAGGTGATGGATTAGAGACATGTTGGTCATGAACCAAACCTTCCCTGCAGTCCATTGTAAAACAATTACACAGACACAATGGAGTCCCTTTAGCAGGGCAGGTGTGGAAAACCCCAGGAGAGACTGGGGTGAACACAAACAGTGCTTTGAGACAGACAGGGGGTGAAAAAAGTTGACAAAGAGAAGCCCAGTCTGACAGTGTTCTTTTTGTGTGTGTGTGGGTGAGTGTGAGTGCGTACGTGACCGATATATGCCCAGGGAGAATGTATACTAAGCATAACGCAGCAGCATAAAAGGGGAAAAAAACATATAATATCAACAAAGACAGAACCATTGCCAGAAAGAGACACTGTGTTTTCTGTTCATGATAATGAAATATAGAAAGATGAGTTTGAGTATGAGCGCCAACAAAAACATGAGAAAGAGTGGAAGGATGATGGCTTAAAGATTGTGTGAAGGATAGCCTCATCTTCTCCCCTGGCTGTCAAGGCATACATTGTGGTCAGTGAGACGGATGTGACTTTTCTGCATCCCAAATGCCACCCTATTCCCAATAGAGCCATGGTCAAAAGTAGTGCACTACACAGGGAATAGGGTACCATTCGGGATGAAATCTTCATTCTACTCCCCTTGTTCTTCATCTACGCCGGTAAACATTTCAATATTAATCACACCGGAGCACAGTCAATCTGAGGCAAGAGGAATTAGTCTCCGCTTGCATAATTAAAGCATTTGATAAATAATTCACTTCATAATTAAAAAAGGGAATGGAATCAAGAGAACACAGCAGACCCTACCTGGCCTCAGCACTTAGTACAGGCCTCTGTTTTCTTCCTGAGCCATGTGTGGAGAGGACAACACAAATCAGACCCCCTTGTCAGTACAAACGTTGGTTGGCCCTACTTTTAAACAACAAATGGTGAGCCAAAAAACCCTGGCCTGGACCACAACTCTTTCGGGCAGAAAACATAGGGGTGTCACGGCTGTTTGAAGGAGAGGACCAAGGTGCAGCGTGGTGAGCGTACATGATCTTTTAATGGTCAAAAATGACGGCGACAAAACAATAAACAATACAAAAACAAACCGTGAAGCTCAAAGGCAAAGTGCCATAAACAAAGTCAACTTCCCACCAAGACAGGTGGGAAAAAGGCACCAAAGTATGGTTCCCAATCAGAGACAAGGATAGACAGCTGTCCCTGATTGAGCACCATACCCGGCCAAAACGTAAGAGATAGAAAATCATAGAAACACAACACATAGAAATGCCCACCCCAACTCACGCCCTGACCAAACCAAAATAGAGACATAAAAATAATCTCCAAAGTCAGGGCGTGACAAGGGCTGAGCTGCAGCCAAAGTTTATTTTGGTAAATCATTATATGTTGCCCAAGAGACTGCAATTTGTAGCTAAGGGCCACCTTTTAAAGTGCTTAAAATGTTTAAGTTACCTGTCTAAAACACCCCTCTCCCTTGTGGAGAATACATTTAACAGAAGTGTAAACCTAAACAGCACTGAGCTCTGTTAATCAGGGATAGGAGTCCCGCTAGCGGTGAAACTGGTGCGCAATTCAAACAAATAAATCATAAATATTATGGATTTTAAACATTTAGGTCCATAGAAGTGTCTTATATCGACTGAAAGCTTAAATTCCTGTTAATCTAACTGCACTGTACGATTTACCGTACAGTGGGGCAAAAAAAGTATTTTGTCAGCCACCAATTGTGCAAGTTCCCCCACTTAAAAAGATGAGACAGGCCTGTAATTTTCATCATAGGTACACTTCAACTATGACGGACAAAATGAGAAAAAAAATCACGAAAATCACATTGTAGGATTTTTAATTAATTTGCAAATTATGGTGGAAAATAAGTATTTGGTCAATAACAAAAGTTTCTCAATACTTTGTTATATACCCTTTGTTGGCAATGACAGAGGTCAAACGTTTTCTGTAAGTCTTCACAAGGTTTTCTGGCCCATTCCTCCATGCAGATCTCCTCCAGAGCAGTGATGATTTGGGGCTGTTGCTGGGCAACACAGACTTTCAACTCCCTCCAAAGATTTTCTATGGTGTTGAGATCTGGAGACTGGCTAGGCCACTCCAGGACCTTGAAATGCTTCTTACGAAGCCACTCCTTCGTTGCCCGGGCAGTGTGTTTGGGATCATTGTCATGCTGAAAGACCCAGCCACGTTTCATCTTCAATGCCCTTGCTGAAGGAAGGAGGTTTTCACTCAAAATCTCACAATACATGGCCCCATTCATTCTTTCCTTTACACGGATCAGTCGTCCTGGTCCCTTTGCAGAAAAACAGCCCCAAAGCATGATGTTTCCACCCCCATGCTTCACAGTAGGTATGGTGTTCTTTGGATGCAACTCAGCATTCTTTGTCCTCCAAACACGACGAGTTGAGTTTTTACCAAAAAGTTATATTTTGGTTTCATCTGACCATATGACATTCTCCCAATCTTCTTCTGGATCATCCAAATGCTCTCTAGCAAACTTCAGACGGGCCTGGATATGTATTGGCTTAAGCAGGGGGACATGTCTGGCACTGCAGGATTTGAGTCCCTGGCGGCGTAGTGTGTTACTGATGGTAGGCTTTGTTACTTTGGTCCCAGCTCTCTGCAGGTCATTCATTAGGTCCCCCCGTATGGTTCTGGGATTTTTGCTCACCGTTCTTGTGATCATTTTAACCCCACGGGGTGAGATCATGCGGGGAGCCCCAGATAGAGGGAGATTATCAGTGGTCTTGTATGTCTTCCATTTCCTAATAATTGCTCCCACAGTTGAGTTCTTCAAACCAAGCTGCTTACCTATTGCAGATTCAGTCTTCCCAGCCTGGTGCAGGTCTACAATTTTGTTTCTGGTGTCCTTTGACAGCTCTTTGGTCTTGGCCATAGTGGAGTTTGGAGTGTGACTGTTTGAGGTTGTGGACAGGTGTCTTTGATACTGATAACAAGTTCAAACAGGTGCCATTAATACAGGTAACGAGTGGAGGACAGAGGAGCCTCTTAAAGAAGAAGTTACAGGTCTGTGAGAGCCAGAAATCTTGCTTGTTTGTAGGTGACCAAATACTTATTTTCCACCATAATTTGCAAATAAATTCATTAAAAACCCTACAATGTTATTTTCTGGATTTTTTTCTCTAATTTCGTCTGTCATAATTGAAGTGTACCTATGATGAAAATTACAGGCCTCTCTCATCTTTTTAGGTGGGAGAACTTGCACAATTGGTGGCTGACTAAATACTTTTTTGCCCCACTGTAGCTATTACAGCGAAAAATGCAATGCGATTGTCTGAGAATATTTTTCCACCGGCACAGATTTCATACATTCACATATAATGATAAAATATTCACTTACTTTTTGAAAATCTTCCTCTGATTTGTCATCCAAAGGGTCCCAGCTATAACATGTTGTGTCATTTTGTTAGATAAAATTATTCTTTATATCCCAAAAAGTCTGTTTAGTTGGCTCCATCGATTTGAGTAATCCACTTGTTCAATTCACAGAGAAAGGAATCCAAAAATCTACCCCTAAACTTTGTTTCAACAAGTCAAAATCCATTTCTATTTACTCCTCAGATACCATAAAATGTAATATTTATTTCGGAAACTAGTATGTTCAATAGGAAACTGATTTTAGCAGGTGCGTAATGTCTTCATGGCGCGTGCAAACACAATTTTCCAAGACTGTGTCCCTTTACTAAAACTGGTATTTCTTATCCGGTTTTGAAGTTACAAGCCTGAAACCTTGAACATAGACTGCTGACACCCTGTGGAAGCCATATGAATTCCAGTGAGCTAATTTTCAATATGACCTTTCTCTTGCCTTTCGAGGATGATCTCTCTCTCAAAAACATTCTGGTTGGTTTATCTTTGTAGTTTCTCCTACCATATCTATTGTGTTATATTCTCCTACATTATTTTAACATTTCCACAAACTTCAAAGTGTTATCTTTCCAATGGTACCAATTATATGCATATCCTGGTTTCAGGGCCTGAGCTACAGACGGTTTAGCTACAGACGGTTTACTTTGGGCACGTCATTCAGGCAGGAAGTGGAGAAAAAAGAGGCCTAGCCCTAAGAAGTTATTAAGCTATGACCACTCAGTATAACCCTATAGTGTAGCCTGAGCTATGAGGAATAGTCAACAGAAGTACTCTAAAAGTCTCATAAGAAATACATAGTCAACATGTTGCTCTTTGAACCTCTGGACACAGAAAGAAGAAGGAAGAGAAATACAGGAGTGCTTCCCCCAGCCATCCACACACAGGCAGCTCAGACAGCAGCTGTGGAGTTTGTTTTTCAGCTGCAAGATCCCAATAGCATATCATGCTCAGTGACTGGTATGAACTCAATTTACTGAGTCAGATAGCTACCTGTTCATTCCTAAACAGCAAAAGAGTGGGCTCCCTTTGGACCCTCTGCCTAGGCCTCTTCCCAATCTCTCTTCTTCTGGCCATTCCTCTGCTGGGCACCACACCACCTCAGACCTCAGCCCAACCCAAAGAGCCTGCACTCAATTCTCTCCATATTGTAATCCTCAAGGAGCTGTCAGCCTTGCAGGGACCAGCTGCCCATCACAAGCTGTGTTGGCACCAAGAGAGGGAGAGGGAGAAAAGAGAGAGGGAGAGAGGGAGAGATTGTAGAGAGGGAGAGACTAGCAAAACCAAAGGGAAGGTAATTTAATATCCTGCCTCCTCTGTTTCACAGACTCAGAGACTCAGATCAATCTGATTAAGCGGTAGGTAGACAGACGTCTCTCTCTGCATCTCTCTGCTGCAACCGATTGGAAGTGGCCCCAGGAGGGCAGGATTTATGACCCTGTTCCCGTCACGGTGCTGGTCCTCGCCGCCAAGCATGTCATGGAAAAGATTATCCTAAAAAAGCTCTAAGCGCTGACTGTGGGGCACACCCTGGCACAGGATCCAGGAAGAAGAGCCAAGACAGGCTCTTAGGAGACTGGTCAGCTAAAGAGCTTCAGGGGAAGTTTCAAACAAAGTGGAGCATGGGAGAGCTGGTAGAGGTAGAATGTACAGTGTGAGTAAACATATTGTAAACTAGCAATGCTGCTGTAAATCTATGAAGTTCTGCTTGAAAGAATTTCCTGTCTGTCTGTCTGTCTCTCTGTCTGTCTGTCTGTCTGTCTGTCTGTCTGTCTGTCTGTCTGTCTGTCTGTCTGTCTGTCTGTCTGTCTGTCTGTCTGTCTGTCTGTCAAAGAGAGGAGAGGGAGAGAGAGAGAGCGAGAGGGAGAAAGAGGCCACCGTAGGCCGACGTGGCTCTCAAGAGAAGACAGGCAATGTGCACACTGCCCACAAAATGAGGTGGAAACCGGGTTGCACTTCCTAATCTCCTGCCAAATGTATGACCATATTAGAGACATATATTTGCCTCAGACTACACAGACCCACAAAGAAAATTAAAAACTAATCCAATTTTGTTAAACTCCCATATATTTTGGGTGAAATACCACAGTGTGTCAACACAGCAGCAAGATTTGTGACCTGTTGCCACCCACAATAAAATGGCAACCAGTGATGAACAAACACCACTGTAAATACAACCGATATTTATGTTTATTTATTTTCACTTTTGTACTTTAACCATTTGCATATCATTAAAAACACTGTACATAGCCATAATATAACATTTGAAATGTCTCTATTCCTTTACAACTTTTGCTAGTGTAATGTTTACTGTTTTTTTATTGTTTATTTATCTTTTGTTTATTATCTATTTCACCTGCCCTTTGAATTGGAGACCGAGACAGAGAGAGACCGAGAGAGAGTTACCATAGAGGACTTACGATTCAGCACCATGGACAGCACAACTAGCACCATTAGTCGCGGTAGATGCGATCCATACTATTCAATACCATGGACAGCGCTCAATACCTCATCAACACGGTACTCTTGTTTTATCAGACCTATCTAATGGATAAATTACTATATAAATATGCTCTTATCTTATCAGTTAATAAGTCGATTATATAACCGGTTGAGGCAAAGATTCAAAGAGATGTGTTTACCAACAACCTTTTCGGTACAATTTCAATTGACACAACAAAAAATACTACTGATTATGGGAGACATGAGTCGACCATGGACAGCCTAGTTGACAGTGTTCAATTACAAGGTTCCGGTGCTACACCAGGCGGCACAATAACCGGCCTGTGACTACAAGTCAACCGCTACAGGGCTTACATGAACCAATTCCTCTCGATAACGAAAGTTATAAATCATCGCCTGTTTGCTCCAGGGGTCAATTTCAGCCACAGTGGCCAAATACATGATTAACCACGGATAGGGGGCCTGATTACATCAGGGAGATGGGGATTTGGGGTCAGAGGCGCAGGCCAGTGTAAACGACGCACATCATTCGGCCATTGGCACATTTGAAGCCACTGGCCCCGGATCCATGCGCTGGTTGCATGGCCTTGGTTTGCCCATAGGCGCATTATATTTCTCTACGTGTAGGCTAGTGACCCTGGCGACTGGTGAGGGCAGTTACTTCTTGTAGGCCTGTGTATTAACTCTATACTGTGCTATCTTAAGTGCCATACATTGCTTGGCTGAAACGTGACAGCCAATAAACAAACACACGCACACGCACACGCACACACACACACACACACACACTTACCTTCACCGCTTCAGCGTGCGTGACTTTATCGAACACTGTGCTGTTGACTTTCATAATCTGATCTCCAATCCTCAGTCCCTCTTTCTCCGCCAGGGATCCTGGCTCCACCAGAGACACATAGATTCCGACCCCGTGCTCTGAGCCGCCGCGGATACTGAAGCCCAAGCCCTCGTTGCTCTTGTGCCGTTTCAGGGTCACCTGTCGGACCTCTCCTGGAGGCTCGTGCAGGAAGCTTCTCCCGAGAAGCGGTACGAGGGGAGCTGTCCCATCACTGCAGGTGCTGAAACTATCCGGGGAGCTGCGCAGCGCAACCTGAGATCCGGGGGGAGTTGGACTCGCACTGGAACCTTCGCCCACCGCTTCGGCGCTCCCATTTCTGGTAAGTAAATCCGATTTCAAGTAAAGGCCCTCCGAGGTGTACTGGTCAAACAAAAGCTGGTCGGAGCGGGGAATGACCAGCCGTAGCATGGGCAGAAGTTGGCGTTTGCTGGGCGCATTGAGAATGACTTTGAGGGTTTGAACCAGGTCGTAAACATTACGCTTGGAGTGGTACACGTTGAGGCAGTGAATGAACTGCTCCCGCTCCAAGTCGTTAAGCAGCAGGTTTAGCGCGTTGTGCAGCTTCTTGACGTTGGCTGACAGCGTGCGGGCACTCGAGGCCACAGAGTTGGCCGAGGAGGAGTTGAGCGACATGTGCTCTAGATCCGTGCTCATCCTAGACGTGTGACTGGGTCACAGAGCCACGCTGGAGCAGGGAGACATTAGTCATTAGGCCGAGAGCGCTGGGCTGTGCTCCTTTAAAACGGAGCCTGGCATAGCGTTTTGTGCAGGACGTCCACTCCACTAATATACATATTGGCTAGGTCTGAGGCTGAGGGCTGTCTAACACAACCGGCTGAATTACAACAGTCTTTGATCGCATCCTCGAGCAATAACTAAAACAACGTTTCAATGTTAGAATTTCAAACACAAATTATATAACATTTTCATACGATTTTCAGTTTAATAATAACCTATGATATGAACTTCAGTACTCCGTTTGGCTAATCAACCGTCAAAAAGGCACATGAAATAGACTAAAGCACATAGAAGAAACATTTCATAGCCTTGGTCTTGTTTGCGTGTATTAAGGTCGCGAGCTGCTTCTCAGGTATCCACATATATCACCTCGTCAACAGGCACAAGAAGCTCGAGCGCCAAAAGAATAGGGCTACTACAAATCAATATCAAGTGATAAACGTACTACTATATGAACACAAGATTCGGAAAATAATACCCAAGACGTTCTAGATAGAAGTTGGTATTTTGCTTGGTTCCTTTACCGGAGACCGAAGTTCATATTGTGGAGTTGTTTTATCCCAAGCAAATATATCCAGCCGGAGCTTTAAACGTGTTCCAAATAACGCAAAGATAATTAAGCCATTTTCAAGTAAAGTTAATGTTTCCCCTGGTAGCTTTTGGTTCATATGACTATCTACTTGATTCCAGCCGTGCGTTGACAGTCGGCAGTTGTCTCCGCAAGATTCCCGACCAGCTGCTAAATGCTGCTGTACTGTCTGGGGTCTCGCTCCCTCCCCCCAATCGCTTGTCAGAAGGAAATGACGCAGCCGATCGTGTGGAACGAATACGTTGCTTGGTAACCAACAACACACCCTCGTGGGAACCACCAAGTGCAGCAATAACTCCAATTTGCAAAAACCTGCGTGGGGATATTTTTAGTTTGATTGAAAATGTTAACATTCGAAGCTCACTACAGAATCACGCAACCGTTATGCACGCACACTCAGGTGCATGCATAATAATAAGGACGAAAATATACATGGCATCAATATCCAGTGAGTGAGAAAATTCTGCTTCAATTGGCTTTACCACAGAGATCATATGTAATTATATAGCCTTTAGTACACATACAATGTATTCCATTCCCCTGTGAATAGACCTATTCTAAAAGTCTAAGAATGAAAGTCTAACACTTGCCAAGGTAAACATTTTAACCAAGAACCCCAAAAAACGGTGATAGTAGAGAGATAACAATATTACTAATTATAGTCAGAGATTGTTATCATTGAGTGGGTAGCATGGCAGGTGGCACACATGACTTATCTCACTGGAAACATGATAACACATCTAGCAGTCTAATTGTAGGCTATCTGTGATACTGGATTATCATTGGTCAGAATTATCCTGCCAGTCCACTGTGTCCACTGACCGATTGATGGATGGGAGTTAAATAGTAAATAAACACAGAAGTGAACCACATGACAGAAGAGCAGGGCAATGTTCAGTAGGCAAGCGTTGCAGATAGAAATATCACAAAGAGCCAAGGTTGGGGAGTAACGGATTACAAAACAAAACAGTAAGGATAATCACTTTCTTTACCAGCAAAAATATTGTAATCAAATTACAAATACTTTTGAAAACTAGATGATTACTTCAAGGATTACTTTTAAATTCAGAAAGTGTGTGTTTGCGAAAATAAAATCTTTGACACTTCTCAGAAGTTTACATACTCAATTAGTATTTGGTAGCATTGCCTTTCAATTGTTTAACTTGGGTCAAACATTTCATGCAGCCTTCCACAAGCTTCCCACAATAAATTGGGTGAAATTTGGCCAACTCCTCTGTACATAGCTGGTGTAACTGAGGCAGGTTTGTAGGCCTCCATGCTTGCACACGATTTTTCAGTTTTGCCCACACATTTTCTATAGGATTGAGGTCAGGGCTTTGTGATGGCCACTCCAATACCTTGACTTTGTTGTCCTGAAGCCATTTTGCCACAACTTTGGAAGTATGCTTGGGGTCATTGTCCATTTGGAAGACACATTTGTGACCAAGCTTTAACTTCCTGACTGATGTCTTGAGATGTTGCATCAATATATCCACATAATTTTCCTCCCTCATGATGCCATCTATTTTGGGAAGTGCACCAGTCCCTCCTGCAGCAAAGCACCCACACATCATGATGCTGCCACCTCCGTGCTTCACGGTTGGGATGGTGTTCTTCGGCTTGCAAGCCTCCCCTTTTCCATCCATAAATAATGATGGTCATTATGGCCAAACATTTCTATTTTTGTTTCATCAGACCAGAGGACATTTCCCCAAAAAGTACGATCTTTGTCCACATGTGCAGTTGCAAACCGTAGTCTGGCTTTTTTTTGTCGGTTTTGGAGCAGTGGCTTCTTCCTTGCTGAGTGGCCTGTCAGGTTTTGTCGATGTAGGACTCGTTTTACTGTGGATATAGATACTTTTGTACCTGTTTCCTCCAGCATCTTCACAATGTCCTTTGCTGTTATTCTGGGATTGACTTGCACTTTTCTCACCAAAGTACGTTCATTTCTAGGAGGCAGAACACGTCTCCTTCCTGAGCGGTATGAAGGTTGCCTGGTCCCATGGTGTTTATACCTGTGTACTATTGTTTTACATATGAATGTGGTACCTTCAGGCATTTGGAAATTGCTCCCAAGGATGAACCAGACTTGTGGAGGTCTACAATTTTCTTTGAGGTCTTGGCTGATTTCTTTTGATTTTATAATTATGTCAAGCAACGAAGCACTGAGTTTGAGGGTAGGTCTTGAAATACATCCCCAGGTACACCTCCAATAGACTCAACTTATGTCAATTAGCCTATCAGAAGCTTCTAAAGCCATTATATAATTTTCTGGAATTTTACAAGCTGTTTAAAGGCACAGTCAACTTAGTGTATGTAAACTTCTGACCCACTGGAATTGTGATACAGGGAATCATAAGTGAAATAATCTGTCTGTAAACAATTGTTGGAAAAATTACTTGTGTCATGCTCAAAGTAGATGTCCTAACCGACTTGCCAAAACTATAGTTTGTTAACAAGACATTTGTGGAGTGGTTGAAAAACGAGTTTTAATGACTCCAACCTAAGTGTATGTAAACTTCTGACTTCAACTGTATATATGTAACGAATCCTGCCGAAGATGGTGCCTCTTCCTGTTCGGGCGGCGCTCGGCGGTCGTCGTCGCCGGCCTACTAGCTGCCACCGATCCCCTTTTCTGTTTCATTTAGTTGCGTCTGATTATTTGCACCTGTTTCGTGTTTAGGTTTGGTTGTGGGCTATTTAAACCCAGTAGGCCCGTCGGCTTTTGTGCTTGTTTTTCTGTTTATGGTGTTCGATTATTCTTGTGGTTTCTTTTTTCCGATCAGTTTCGTCCTGTTTGTTTGGACTGGGACTTTACGCGATAAATAGATAATAAACAAAAGAGAAAGAAAACAAAGACACATTACACCAACAAACGCTCCAAAAGAGTAAAGACATTTCAAATGTCATATTATGTCTATATACAGTGTTGTAATGATGTGCAAATAGTTCAAGTACAAAAGGGAAACTAAATAAACATAAATATATGTTGTATTTACAATGGTGTTTGTTCTTCACTGGTTGCCCTTTTTTATGGCAACAGATCACAAATCTTGTTGCTGTGATGGCTGTGTTTGTGACTGGAACCTTCCAAACACCCTCAGCCTGCTGAGTAAGAGACATCGAGACGAGGTGAACTTCTGCTGAGTAAGATACATTGAGACGAGGTGAACTCCTGCTGAGTAAGAGACATCGAGACGAGGTGAACTCCTGCTGAGTAAGAGACATCGAGACGAGGTGAACTCCTGCTGAGTAAGAGCCATCGAGACGAGGTGAACTCCTGCTGAGTAAGAGCCATCGAGACGAGGTGAACTTCTGCTGAGTAAGAGACATCGAGACGAGGTGAACTTCTGCTGAGTAAGAGACATCGAGACGAGGTGAACTTCTGCTGAGTAAGAGACATCGAGACGAGGTGAACTTCTGCTGAGTAAGAGACATCGAGACGAGGTGAACTCCTGCTGAGTAAGATACATCGAGACGAGGTGAACTCCTGCTGAGTAAGATACATCGAGACGAGGTGAACTCCTGCTGAGTAAGAGACATCGAGACGAGGTGAACTCCTGCTGAGTAAGAGACATCGAGACGAGGTGAACTCCTGCTGAGTAAGAGACATCGAGACGAGGTGAACTCCTGCTGAGTAAGAGACATCGAGACGAGGTGAACTCCTGCTGAGTAAGAGACATCGAGACGAGGTGAACTCCTGCTGAGTAAGAGACATCGAGACGAGGTGAACTCCTGCTGAGTAAGAGACATCGAGACGAGGTGAACTCCTGCTGAGTAAGAGACATCGAGACGAGGTGAACTCCTGCTGAGTAAGAGACATCGAGACGAGGTGAACTCCTGCTGAGTAAGAGACAATCGAGACGAGGTGAACTCCTGCTGAGTAAGAGACATCGAGACGAGGTGAACTCCTGCTGAGTAAGAGACATCGAGACGAGGTGAACTCCTGCTGAGTAAGAGACATCGAGACGAGGTGAACTCCTGCTGAGTAAGAGACATCGAGACGAGGTGAACTCCTGCTGAGTAAGATACATCGAGACGAGGTGAACTCCTGCTGAGTAAGATACATCGAGACGAGGTGAACTCCTGCTGAGTAAGATACATCGAGACGAGGTGAACTCCTGCTGAGTAAGATACATCGAGACGAGGTGAACTCCTGCTGAGTAAGAGACATAATAATAATTTTGCACGCCCAATTTTTCAGTTTTTGATTTGTTAAAAAAGTTTGAAATATCCAATAAATGTCGTTCCACTTCATGATTGTGTCCCACTTGTTGTTGATTCTTCACACAAAAATACAGTTTTATATCTTTATGTTTGAAGCCTGAAATGTGGCAAAAGGTCCAAAGTTCAAGAGGGCCAAATATTTTCGCAAGGCACTGTATGACCATCTTAAAACAAATCCATATATTAGCTTAGCAGTACACCCCCCCATTTCCAAAGGTTCCCTATGATATCTGTTTATGACACAGAAGCACAGGCATGTTCAATTATGCTAACCTGAGAGACATCCAGGGGGCTCTGTGAGATGCGGTCCAATCGTCTCTGTAAAGGATAAACTCTGAAGAATAATGAGGAATGGAGTCCTTGTCTTCAGTGAGCTGAGCTGTGGGTATGGGAGTAAAGTAGAGGGAGAGAGGGAGGGAGAGAGGGAGATAGAGATGGGGGAGTGATTTATAGGACTAATTAAAGGAGTTAGGGGGCAATCGCCAAGGGAAAGCAAAAGTAAACACTATTATAAAGCAGAGCATCCTCAATCGGACGGAGATAGTGGAATGTAGCTTTTTGTCACTCTACAATATGCACAGTAGAGAAAGAGAGGCAATTAACGACTCTCTTCCCTCACAGCACCAGCACAGCTTTGTCTATCAGCTTGATTTTCAATTTCTACTGCAGACTGTTGCAGCTCCTCATTGCGATTGCAGAAACAGACAAATCCTAATCCTTATAGTTCATAGTGGCAGACAATTAAAGTATAATTGAGGCACCGACCACTGTATGCCATCACCAACAGAGCCATCTGAATGATCTTAGGTGTGTGTGTGTGTGTGTGTGTGTGTGTGTGTGTGTGTGTGTGTGTGTGTGTGTGTGTGTGTGTGTGTGTGTGTGTGTGTGTGTGTGTGTGTGTGTGTGTGAGAGAGAGAGAGAGAGAGAGAGCTGCAGTAAGGAGATGACATTCAGCACCTTGAACTGTGTTTGTGTGTGTGTTTCAAGTGTTTTACCTATCAGCGGTTGTGAATGACATAGATAATGAAAAATTATATGAATAGTAAACACATCTGAATTATCACTTGAACTGTTCCCAATTATTTTAATCATTTTGTACAGAGAAAGAGACTTAAGCACTTTATATAATAGGCTTAGTTGAATCTGACTCAGTCCTATCCCGTCATTGGTTTTGTGCAAATGGAAACTGTTTATGCCCTCCACACTGCTGGAATGGACTCAATCAAACATCAGAAACTTGAAAAACAAAACAAAATCCATATAAACTGAACAAAAATCAAAACGCAACATAAAACAATTTCAAATATTTTGCTGAGTTACAGCTCATATAAGGAAATCAGTCAATTGAAATAAATAATTAACTTCTCTAGGGTAGGTAGCAGCATTCTGAATTTTGGATGAAAGGCATGCCCAAATTAAATGGCCTGCTACTCGGGCCCAGAAGATATGATATGCATGTAACTGGTAGATTTGGATATAAAACACTCTAAAGTTTCCAAAACTGTTAAAATAGTGTCTGTGAGTATAACAGAACTGATTTGGCAGGCGAAATCCAGAGAAAAATCCATTCAGGTAGTATTTTTTTTGTTGGCTTTGTAGTTCTGTTCAATGCCATTACGGTATCCATTGACATAGGACTCAATTTGCAGTTCCTATGCCTTCCACTAGATGTCAACAGTATTTAGAAATTGTTTCAGGCTTGTATTCTTATGAATGAGGGAGTAAGACCAGTCTGAATGAGTGGACCCTGACGTGTCACAGAGCTTTTTCATGCGCAATCCCGAGAGAGTACATTTCTTGTTTACCTTTTATATTGGCGACGTTATTGTCCGGTTGAAATATTATAGTTCATTTAGGCTGAGGGTTGAATATAAACATCGTCTGACATGTTTCTATGAACTTAATGGAAACAATTTAGATTTTTTTGTCTGCCTGTTTTGACTGTGTTTGAGCCTGTGGATTACTGAAGAAAACGCGCAAACAAAACGGAGGGTTTTGGATATAAAGAGACTTTATCGAACAAAAGGAACATTTATTGAGTAAATTAATGTCTTCTGAGTGCAACCATATGAAGACCATCAAAGGAAAGGGATTAATCTTATGTCTATTTCTGAGTTTTGTAATGCTTCTGCTTGGCTGGTTACAATAATTTGTCAACTGGGCTATGTTCTCAAATAATCGTAAGGTATGCTTTCGCCATAAAGCATTTTTTAAATCTGACACCGTGGTTGGATTCACAAGAAGTTCATCTTTAAACCCATGTAAAATATGGTTTGTTTTCTGAATTTTCTTATTAGTATTTCTGTATTTGAATTTGGCGCTCTGCAATCTCACTGGATGTTGGCCAGATGGGACGCTAGCGTTCCACATACCCTAGAGGGGTTTTAAGCCCTAATCTATGCATTTCATATGACTGGGCAGGTGACTGACGATCCCGCAGGTGAAGAAGTCGGATGTGGATGTCCTGGGCTGGGCTGGCGTGGTTACACATGGTCTGCAGTTGTAAGGCCGGTTGGATGTACTGCCAAACTTTCTAAAATTACGTTAGAGGCGGCTTATGGTAGAGAAATTAACATCATCTGGCAACAGCTCTGGTGGAGATTCCTTCAGTCAGCATGCCAATTGCACATTCCCTCAAAACTTGAGACATCAGTGGCATTGTGTTGTGTGACAAAACTGCACATTTTAGAGTGGCCTTTTATTGTCCCCCGGCACAAGGTGCACCTATGTAATGACCATGCTGTTTAATCAGCTTGTTGATATGCCACACCTGTCAGGTGGATGGATTATTTTGGCAAAGGAGAAATGCTCACTAACAGGCATGTAAATTAATTTGTGGACAAAATTTGAGAGATAAATCATAATTTTTGTGAAATAAAGGTTATATAAATAAAATGGAACATTTCTGGGATCCTTTATTTCAGCTCATGAAACATGGCACCAACACTCCACATGTCATGTTTAGATTTTTGTTCAGTGTATCATTATTACAATGTCCTATTACCACTCCTAGTAGAAAGAGCCATTTTTGTAGTTAGCTCATTACAGAAAAATATGCTGTAGTCATAGATGGGTTAATAACAGTTATTAACAAACTGTAATAACAAACCTTCTGATACAGATAACAGTATGATATTCCTGAACTGGGATAGTGACTTTGGTAAGCAATTTCACTGAGAGCTTAGTGCATTAATTGAGTTTAAATGGAGTAAAAAAGGCTGTTGAACTGGAAGAAAGAGTTCCTTGGGGATTAGCAACAATGCTTACACTATATTTCATGCATGCATTCATTTATTTTGGTCCATTGCACAGCAGCAGGAAGTTAATTTGTATTGCGTGTTATCCAGAATGAGTAAAGATGATCTGTCCCTAGATTCATATACATACTTAGGCAATAATGCCCAAGGAGAAGTGGTATATGGCCAATATACCACAAGTAAGGGCTGTTCTTAAAGCGGAGTGCCTGCATACAGCCCGTAGCCGTGGTATATTGGCCATATACCACAAACCTCTGAGGTGCCTTATTGCTAATTTAAACCGATTACCATTGTAATTAGAACATACCCGTTGTATACATCTGATATACCATGGCTGTCAGCCAATCAGCATTCAGGGCATGAACCACCCAGTTTATAAATATAATTAAAAACTGGGTGGTTCGAGGCCTGAATGCTGATTGATATACCGGTACCACACCTCCTCTGGCCATATTGCTTAAATATACACTGCTCAAAAAAATAAAGGGAACACTTAAAACCTCTTGCGACGAGCAATCCCGGATCCGGGATTGTAATCATAGCCTCAAACGAATTAGCATAACGCAGCGGACATAAATACCAATAGAAACTTTTCCTATTCATGAAAATCGCAAATGAAATTAAATAAATATATTCAAACACAAGCTCAGCCTTTTGGTAACAACACTGTCATCTCAGATTTTCAAAATATGCGTTACAGCCAACGCTAGACAAGCATTTGTGTAAGTTTATCATGGGATAATTCTATGCTCGGCTCTGCTGGCAGCAGGCAACATTTTCACGAAAATAAGAAAAGCAACCAAATTAAATAATTTACCTTTGAAGAACTTCGGATCCTTTCACTCAGGAGACTCCCAATTAGATAGCAAATGTTCCTTTTTTCCAAAAATATTATTTTTGTAGGCGAAATAGCTCCCGTTTGTTCATCATTCTTGGCTGAGAAATCGACCGGGAAATGCTACCACTTACAACGCCGAACTTTTTTCAAAATTAACTCCATAATATCGACAGAAACACAGCAAACGTTGTTTAGGATCCATCCTCAAGGTGTTTTTAACATATATATTCGATAATATATCCGTCGAGGCAATTGGTTTCTCATAAGAAGCGATTGGAAAAATGGCTACCTCAGTATTGTACGCAAGATTTTCTGTGGGAGACACCATGTGACCACTTGCTATATATGGTCCCTTACGGCTATTCTTCAATGGAAATGCGTAAAAAGACGTCACATTGCTGTAGACACCTTGGGGAATACGTGAAAAATGTAAGCTCATTCGGAGCTCATTCACAGCCATATAAGGAGTCATTGGCATGAGGCTGTTTCAAAAGCTGCGTCACTTCCTGGTTGGATTTTTATCTGGGTTTCGCCTGTAACATCAGTTTTGTGGCACTCACAAACAATATCTTTGCAGTTTTGGAAACGTCAGCGTGTTTTCTTTCCAAAGCTGTCAATTATTGGCATCGTCAAGCATCATTTCGTGACAAAATATCTTGTTTAAAACGGGAACGTTTTTCATCCCAAAAATTTTATAGCGCCCCCTAATGCATAACTTTAAACAACACAATGTAACTCCAAGTCAATCACACTTCTGTGAAATCAAACTGTACACTTAGGAAGCAACACTGATTGACAATAAATTTCACATGCTGTTGTTCAAATGGAATAGACAACAGGTGGAAATTATAGGCAATTAGCAAGACACCCCCAATAAAGTTGGATCAGCCTGTAGTGTGGTTTTCCACTTTAATTTTGAGTGTGACTCCAAATCCAGACCTCCATGGGTTGATACATTTGATTTCCATTGATCATTTTTGTGTGATTTTGTTGTCAGCACATTCAACTATGTAAAGAAAAAAGTATTTAATAAGAATATTTCATTCATTCAGATCTAGGATGTGTTATTTTAGTATTCCCTTTATTTTTTTGAGCAGTATATATCTCTAGCCCTCCCCATTCCCGAACATTCTCTATTTTGATTTGTATCCCTGTTAAAGCCAAGCACTTGTCAGGTAATGCTCGCCACACCATTGAATTGCAGGAATAATTTACTTCAGCTATCCACTCCCATTCCTCTAAGGCTGTATGAAAATGGAAACTGACCAAGGCTGTCCTGGTAGTTTGCTACTATGCTAGTTTTACTATAAATGGTACACTCTCAGCTGTGGGATGTTTAAATAAAGATAGCTCAGTCCCATCATTATTTCCCATCATAGGCCTATGTGAGACCATTTACTTACAAATGACAAAACAACTTGGGACTAAATTTAATTGAGTTTTTAATGGATTGTTTCAGCCTTGGACTACAGGGAGAGACACAACCATCTCAAACAATCAATAGGTGTTTTCGAACAAGCTCTACTATTTACTATGAGAGTTGTTTGATGAGGCAGCAGGAGCAAAAGTTGGGAGACACAGAGACTGTATCCCCACCAAATTGTCAGCATTTTAAGTTGAGATACTTAACCATGTACACTTAACACATAAACAACCCAATGCAAGTACAATAGCCAGCAAGTAAATGTAACATGAACTGGGTTTGCCCAATGTGCTCGATCATGCTCACAGCATAACGATAACGGGTAAATCCAAGGTGAGTATCTATGCAGAAGACTGTGGTGCATATTGCAGGTTTCTATCCTTATTCAGTTGATTTCTCTAAACATATCAGTGTGATGAAAAAGGTAATTCTACAGCGTCCACTTCTACAGCGTCCACACAAAGTAAGCAATTTTCCAGCTGATTAGCTCACAGTCTATGGTAGCTCCCCTGTTATGTACAGGTAACTATCAAAATAAAGGAAACACTTGAGGGATACCAAGTATATTGAAAGCAGGTGATTCCACACAGGTGTAGTTCATGAGTTAATTAAGCAATTGGATGTTAATTGAACATCATGCTTAGGGTCATGTATCTTGGTCTTCAACCAAGATCTCAGCGATCACTGCCTCATTGCCTGCATCCGTAATGGGTCAGCGGTCAAACAACCTCCACTCATCACTGTCAAACGCTCCCTGAAACACTTCAGGGAGCAGGCCCTTCTAATCGACCTGGCTGGGGTATCCTGGAAGGATATTGATCTCATCCCATCAGTAGAGGATGCCTGGTTATTTAAAAAAAATGCCTTCCTAACCATCTTAAATAAGCATGCCCCATTCAAGAAATTTAGAACCAGGAACAGATATAGCCCTTGGTTCTCCCCAGACCTGACTGCCGTTAACCTCTTGAAACTCTGGGGGCGCTATTTCATTTTTGGATGAAAAACGTTCCCGTTTTAAACAAGATATTTTGTCATAAAAAGATGCTCGTCTATGCATATAATTGATAGCTTTGGAAAGAAAACACTGAATTTTCCAGAACTGCAAAGATATTGTCTGTGAGTGCACTAGAACAGGAGCTACAGGCAAAACCAAGATGAAACGGCAACCAGGAAATGAGCAGGATTTTTGAGGCTCTGTTTTCCATTGTCTCCTTATATGGCTGTGAATGCAACAGGAATGAGCCTGCCCTATATATCGTTTCCCCAAGGTGTCTGCAGCATTGTGACGTATTTGTAGGCATATCATTGGAAGATTGACCATAAGAGACTACATTTTCCAGGTGTCCGCCCGGTGTCCTCCGTCGAAATTGGTGCGTCATTTTCAGGTGCTGGTATTTTTCCATGGGATTCTGAGGGGAAAGCAGGCTTCCACGAACGGCATATCAATGAAGAGATATGTGAAAACCTTGAGGATTGATTCTAAACAACGTTTGCCATGTTTCGGTTGATATTATGGAGTTAATTCGGAAAAAGTTTGACGTTTTGGTGACTGAATTTTCGGTTCGTTTCGGTAGCCAAATGTGATGTACAAAACGGAGCGATTTCTCCTACACAAAGATTCTTTCAGGAAAAACTGAACATTTGCTATGTAACTGAGAGTCTCCTCATTGAAAACATCCAAAGTTCTTCAAAGGTAAATTATTTTATTTATTTGGTTATCTGGTTTTTGTGAAAATTTTGCGTGCTAAATGCTACGCAAAATGCTAAGCTAGCTTGCAATACTCTTTCACAAATGCTTGATTTGCTATGGTTTAAAAGCATATTTTGAAAATCTGAGATGACAGTGTTGTTAAGAAAAGGCTAAGCTTGAGAACAGGCATATTATTTTCATTTCATTTGCGATTTTCAGAAATCGTTAACGTTGCGTTATGCTAATGAGCCTGAGGCTGTATTCACGATCCCGGATCCGGGATGGGTAGTATCAAGAGGTTTAACCAACACAAAAACATCCTATGGTGTTCTGCATTAGCATCGAACAGCCTCCGTTATATGCAGCTTTTCAGGGAAGCTAGAAACCATTATACACAGGCAGTTAGAAAAGCCAAGGCTAGCTTTTTCAAGCAAAAATTTGCTTCCTGCAACATTCATTCAAAAAAGTTCTGGGACACTGTAAAGGCCATGGAGAATAAGAACACCTCCTCCCACCTGCCCACTGCACTGAAGATAGGAAACACTGTCACCACTGATAAATCCACTATAATTGAGAATTTCAATAAGCATTTTTCTACGGCTGGCCATGCTTTCCACCTGGCTACCCCTACCCCGGTCAACAGCACTGCACCCCCCAAAGCAATTCGCCCAAGCCTTCCTCATTTCTTCTTCTCCCAAATCCAGTCAGCTGATGTTCTGAAAGAGCTGCAAAATCTGGACCCCTACAAATCAGGCGGGCTAGAAACTTTGGACCATTTCTTTCTAAAATGATCTGCCGAAATTGTTGCCACCCCTATTACTAGCCTGTTCAACCTCTCTTTTGTGTTGTCTGAGATTCCCAAAGATTGGAAAGCAGCTGCGGTCATCCCCCTCTTCAAAGGGGGGGACATTCTTGACCCAAACTGCTACAGACCTATATCTATCCTACCCTGCCTTTCTAAGGTCTTCGAAAGCCAAGTCAACAAACAGATTACCGACCATTTCGAATCTCACCATACCCTCTCTGCTATGCAATTTGGTTTCAGAGCTGGTCATGGGTGCACCTCAGCCACGCTCAAGGTCCTAAATGATATCTTAACCGCCATCGATAAGAAACATTACTGTGCAGCCGTATTCATTGATCTGGCCAAGGCTTTCGAATCTGTCAATCACCACATCCTCATAGGCAGACTCGACAGCCTTGGTTTCTCAAATGATTGCCTCGCCTGGTTCACCAACTACTTCTCTGATAAGGTTCAGTGTGACAAATCGGAGGGTCTGTTGTCCGGACCTCTGGCAGTCCCTATGGGGGTGCCACAGGGTTCAATTCTTGGACCGACTCTCTTCTCTGTATATATCAACAATGTCGCTCTTGCTGCTGGTGAGTCTCTACGCAGACGACACCATTCTGTGTACTTCTGGCCCTTCTTTGGACACTGTGTTAACAACCCTCCAGGTAAGCTTCAATGCCATACAACTCTCCTTCCATGGCCTCCAATTGCTCTTAAATACAAGTAAAACTAAATGCATGCTCTTCAACCGATCGCTGCCTGCACCTGCCCGCCTGTCCAACATCACTACTCTGGACGGCTCTGACTTAGAATACGTGGACAACTACAAATACCTAGGTGTCTGGTTAGACTGTAAACTCTCCTTCCAGACCCACATCAAACATCTCCAATCCAAAGTTAAATCTAGAATTGGCTCCCTATTTCGCAACAAAGCATCCTTCACTCATGCTGCCAAACATACCCTTTTAAAACTGACCATCCTACCAATCCTCGACGATGTCATTTACAAAATAGCCCCCAATACCCTACTCAACAAATTGGATGCAGTCTATCACAGTGCCATCCGTTTTGTCACCAAAGCCCCATATACTACCCACCATTGCGACCTGCACGCTCTCGTTGGCTGGCCCTCGCTTCATACTCGTCGCCAAACCCACTGGCTTCATGTCATCTACAAGACCCTGCTCGGTAAAGTCCCCGCTTATCTCAAAAGACGAAAACGTATTTATTTTTTTGTAAATTGAAATTTGCTATCGTAAATGTTAGCAACACCTCCGCCTTTGCGGGATGCATGGGGGATATGGTCACTTGTGTAACCAGGAGGTGAGGCCTCCTTTAACACAGTAAATTCATCAGGCTTAAGCCATGTTTCAGTCAGGCCAATCACATCAAGATTATGATCAGCGATTAGTTCATTGACGATAACTGCCTTTGAAGTGAGGGATATAACATTAAGTAGCCCTATTTTGAGATGTGAGATAACACAATCTCTTTCAATAATGGCAGGAATGGAGGAGGTCTTTAATCTAGTGAGATTGCTAAGGCGAACACTGCCATGTTTAGTTCTGCCCAACCTAGGTCGAGGCACAGACACGGTCTCAATGGGGAAGGCTGAGCTGACTACACTGACTGTGCTAGTGGCAGATTCCACTAACAGCCTGCTACCTGGCCTGCACCCTATTTTATTGTGGAGCTAGGGGAGTTAGAGCCCTGTCTATGTTCGTAGATAAGATGAGAGCACCCCTCCAGCTAGGATGAAGTCCGTCACTCCTCAACAGGCCAGGTTTGATCCTGTTTGTGGGTGAGTCCCACCCCAATTTGCATACCGCCCAAACAGATCCACAGATGATGCAATCTCTATTGCATTCCAAACTGCCCAATCCCACCTGGACAAAAGGAACACCTATGTGAGAATACTATTCATTGACTACAGCTCAGCGTTCAACACCAGTAGTACCCTCAAAGCTCATCACTAAGCTAAGGAACTTGGGACTAAACACCTCCCTCTGCAACTTGATCCTGGACTTCCTGACGGGCCGCCCCCAGGTGATGAGGGTTGGGTAGCAACACATCTGCCACTCTGATCCTCAACACTGAGCTCCCCAGGGGTGCGTGCTCAGTCCCCTCCTGTACTTCCTGTTCACCCATGACTGCATGGCTGGGCACGACTCAAACACCATCATTAATAACCTCTCTTGGATAGGTGGCAGTATTTTGATGTCTGGATGAAAAGCGTGCCCAAAGTAAACTGCCTGTTACTCAGGCCCAAAAGCTAGGATATGCATATAATTGGTAGATTTGGATAGAAAACACTCTGAAGGCTCTAAAACTGTTAAAATGTCTGAGTATAACAAACTGATATGGCAGGCGAAACCCAGAGGACAAACCATCCCCCCCAATAAAAATGTCAGCTTACCACTGTCTTCAATGGCTGTCACTTTTATTATAAGGCAAAATCCTCCCAGATTGCAGTTCCTAGGGCTTCAACTAGATTTCAACAGTCTTTAGAAAGAGTTTCCTGGTGGTTTTTGGAAAAATGAGCCAGAAATGTAAGTTTTTCTAGGCGTGGAAGAGAGCGCCTTTGGTATTTTTCTCCGGTAAAAATAACAATCAGTCTTTAATTTTATCGTTTATTTACGTATTAGGGTACCTAAGGTTTGATTATAAATGTTGTCGGACCTGTTTGGAAAAGTTTATTACTAACGTTTGGGATTCATTTTGTATGCAATTTGGTTGAAGGGAAACTGGGTGGATTATTGACTGAAGCGCGCCAGCTAAACTGAGTTTTTATGGATATAAAGAAGGACATTATCGAACAAAAGGACCATTTGTGATGTATCTGGGACCTTTTGGAGTGTCAAGGAGAATTAGATCATTAAAGGGAAGGCATTTATTATATATCTCTCTTTCTGACTTTCGTGTCGCATCTGCCTGGTTGAAATATGTTTTTCATGCATTTGTATGCGGAGTGATGTCCTCAGATAATCGAATGGTGTGCTTTTGCCGTAATGCCTTTTTGAAATCTGATGCAGCAGCTGGATTAACAAGAAGTTAAGCTTTATTTTGATGTATTACGCTTGTGATTATATGAAAATTAAATATTTATAATTCTGCAGTTTGAATTTCGCGCTCTGCAATTTCACCGAATGTTGGCCAGGTGGGACGCTACCATCCCACCTGCCCATAAGAAGTTAAGTTGGCAGACGACACAACAGTGCTCGGTCTGACCACCAACAAAGACGAGACAGCCTATAGGGAGGAAGTCAGAGACCTGGCCGGGTCTTTCCAGAATAACAACCTATCCCTCAACGTAACCAAGACTAAGGAGATGATTGTGAACTACAGGAAAAGGAGCATCGAGCATGCCCCCATTCTCATCGACGGGGCTGTAGTGGAGCAGGTTGAGAGCGTCAAGTTCCTTGGTGTCCACATCAACAACAAACTAGAATGGTCCAAACACACCAAGACAGTTGTGAAGAGGGCACAACAAAGCCTATTCCCCCTCAGGAAACTAAAAAGATTTGGCATGGGTCCTGAGATCCTCAAAAGGTTCTACAGCTGCAACATCAAGAGCATCCGGACTGGTTGCATCACTGCCTGGTACGGCAATTGCTCGGCCTCCGACTGCAAGGCACTTCAGAGGGTAGTGCGTGCGGCCCAGTACATCACTGGGGCAAAGCTGCCTGCCATCCAGGACCTCTACACCAGGCAGTGTCAGAGGAATGCCCTAAAAATTGTCAAAGAACCCAGTCACCCCCGTCCTAGACTGTTATCTCTACTACCGCATGGCAACCGGTACCGAAGTGCCAAGTCTAGGACAAAAAGGATTCTCAACAGTTTTTACCCCCAAGCCATAAGACTCCTGAACAGGTAACCAAATGGTTACCCAAACTATTTGCATTGTGTTCACCCCCCCCCCCCAACCCCTCTTTTACGCTGCTGCTACTCTCTGTTTATCATATATGCATAGTCACTTTAACTATACATTCATGTACATACTACCTCAATTGGCCCGACCAACCAGTGTTCCCGCACATTGGCTAACCGGGCTATCTGCATTGTGTCCCACTTCCCGCCAACCCCTCTTTTTACGCTACTGCTACTCTCTGTTCATCATATATGTATATGCATAATTCCTTTAACCATACCTACATGTACATACTACCTCAATAAGTCTGACTAACCGGTGTCTGTATATAGCCTTCCTACTGTTAATTTCAAATGTCTTTTTACTTCTTTACTTACCCACGCACACCTTTTTCCACACTATTGGTTAGAGCCTGTAAGTAAGCATTTCACTGTAAGGTCTACACCTGTTGTATTCGGCGCACATGACAAATAAACTTTGATTTGAGTTGATACGTACATGCCAACAAAATAACTTTTTGGTCAGTGTAGTGTGGGGTATATCCTGCCTCTTTGGCCCTGTCCGGGGGGTATCATCGGATGGGGCCACAGTGTCTCCTGACCCCACCTGTCTCAGCCTCCAGTATTTATGCTGCAGTAGTTTATGTGTCGGCGGGCTAGGGTCGGTCTGTTATATCTGGAGTATTTCTCCTGTCTTATCCGGTGTCCTGTGTGAATTTAAGTATGCTCTCTCTAATTCTCTTTTTATTTCTCTCTCTTGGAGGACCTAAGCCCTAGGACCATGCCTCAGGACTACCTGGCATGATGACTCCTTGCTGTCCCCAGTCCACCTGGCCGTGCTGCTCCTCCAGTTTCAACTGTTCTGCCTGCGGCTATGGAACCCTGACCTGTTCACCGGACGTGCTACCTGTCAACTCTCTAGAGACAGCAGGTGCGGTAGAGATACTCTCAATGATTGACTATGAAAAGCCAACTGACATTTACTCCTGAGGTGCTGACCTGTTGCACCACTGACAACCTCAGTGATTATTATTATTTGACCATGCTGGTCATCTATGAACATTTGAAGATCTTGGCCATGTTCTGTTATAATCTCCACCCGGCACCGCCAGAAGAGGACTGGCCACCCCTCATAGCCTGGTCCCTCTCTAGGTTTCTTCCTAGGTTTTGGCCTTTCTATGGAGTTTTTTCTAGCCACTGTGCTTCTACACCTGCATTGCTTGCTGTTTGAGGTTTTAGGCTGGGTTTCTGTACAGCACTTTGATATATCAGCTGATGTAAGAAGGGCCATATAAATACATTTGATTTTATTTAATGTGGTGTGTGTGTGTAACCTTTTATTTAACTAGGCAAGTCAGTTAAGAACAAATTATTACTTACAATGACGGCCTACCCCGGCCAAACCCGGACGATGCTGGGCCAATTGTGCGCCGCCCTATGGGACTCCCAATCACGGCCGGATGTGATACAGCCTGGATTCGAACCAGGGACTGTAGTGACACCTCTTGAACTGTGCCTTAGACCGCTGTGTCCATGTGTGTGTTAACTATATAACTGTACTAGAATGCTTAAAAAGCCGCTAACATTTTAAAAAAAATCGGTTATAGGTATCTTTTAATTTGGCAAGGAAAATATTGAGATATCGGTATCGGCCAAAAATGTCATATCAGTGCATCACGAGTAATGGTCATGCTGTTTAATCAGGTTCTTGATATGCCACACCTGTTAGGCAGATGGATTATCTTGGCAGGTGAAAAATGCTCAATAACAGGGAAGTAAACACATTTGTGCACCAAATTTCAGAGATATTAACATTTTTGTGCATATGGAATATTTATTTTATTTCAGTTCAACTGTACTTGCACTTTGAAACTCAGAGCACCACTTTTAGCAAGGGGAAGTATTTGACCTTTTCAGTGGGTATGTGGAAAAGGGGCTGGATACGCTTGGAGGGTAACTTATTTCTGTGGGTGTCTTCATAGATCTTTCAGAGCCCAATTTCCTAGCAAGGGGCTTACTGACAGCTTGTGGAAACTCCCAAATTCCCTTCCAGGCAACAATTAGAAGTAAAGTTCCATAGTAAAGTTGTTCTCACATTGCCCCGTGCTGCTGTCCATCCCATCACGAACTGATAAGAGTTCTAATTAGAGATTACTCTCCAGGCAGAAGGTTTCTGTTTTGGCAGATGAAGAAATGCTGAGACAGACGAGGGGCTGTGTTGACACCAGATTAAATCCACAACTGGGGTTTAGTGACCCCAGAAATGCTGCAAGGCCTTAATAATGCTTAATGTTATATTCCCTACAAGCTCTCACAGTCTCACGTTGGAATTAGATGTTCGTCCATGTTTCTTAAACCTCAAATTTCAAAGTTGTTACAAATGTCAAGTTTAGAAGTGTTTAATGTTAAGTTTAGTCATTAGCTACACATTTTAAGGTTAAGTTTAGGCATTAACTCAGAATTCTTAAGGTAAGAGTTAACGTTTGGGATAGGCAGAAAAATAATAAAATTTAAATAAATACTGGATTTGTATTTGTATTGCTGGATTTGAAAATGCAAACTTTGACACCAGGGGTAGATGCTTACGTCCACACCGGCCTTGCAAAACCGAAGTCTACTTGAAGGTAACAGCTATCACTGTTGCCCCTAGGGCCGGTTTGCACATCTTCTCCCAACGTCCTCAGACATGGATGAACGTCAAATACTGTGATCTGACTGACATTCCTACTCTTCTGTTCTGAAGCAATCCAAATACATACAACATACAGTTGAAGTCTTACACTTAGCTTGGAGTCATTAAAATTCATCCACTTCACAAATTTCTTGTTAACAAACTATAGTTTTGGCAAGTCAGTTAGGACATCTACTTTGTGCATGACACACGTCATTTTTCCAACAATTGTTTACAGATTCTTTCACTTATAACTCACTGTATCACAATTCCAGTGGGTCAGAAGTTTACATACACTAAGTTGACTGTGCTTGGAAAATTCCAGAAAATGTTGTCATGGCTTTAGAAGCTTCTGATAAGCTAATGGACATAATTTGAGTCAATTGGAGGTGTACCTGTGGATGTATTTCAAGGCCTACCTTCAAACTCAGTGCCTCTTTGCTTGACATCATGGGAAAATCAAAAGAAATCAGCCAATATTTCAGAAAAATAGTCTGGTTCATCCTTGGGAGCAATTTCCAAATGCTTGAAGGTAACACATTCATCTGTACAAACAATAGTACGCAAGTATAAACACCATGGGACCACGCAGCTGTCATACCGCTTAGGAAGGAGACGCGTTCTGTCTCCTAGAGATGAACGTACTTTGGTGTGAAAAGGGCAAATCAATCCCAGAACAACAGCAAAGGACCTTGTGAAGATGCTGGAGGAAACAGCTACAACAGTATCTATATCCACAGTAAAATGAGTCCTATATCGACATAACCTTAAAGGCCACTCAGCAAGGAAGAAGCCACTGCTCCAAAACCGCCATAAAAAAGCCGTACTATGGTTTGCAACTGCACATGGGGACAAAGATCGTACCTTTTGGAGAAATGTCCTCTGGTCTGATGAAACAAAAATAGAACTGTTTGGCCATATTGACCATCGTTATGTTTGGAGGTAAAAGGGGGAGGCTTGCAAGCCGAAGAACACCATCCCAACCGTGAAGCACCGAGGTGGCAGCATCATGTTGTGGGGGTGCTTTGCTGCAGGAGGGACTGGTGCACTTCACAAAATAGAAGGCATCATGAGCCAGGAAAATTATGTGGATATGTTGAAGCAACATCCCAAGACATCAGTTAAAGCTTGGTTGCAAATGGGTCTTCCAAGTGGACAATGACCATACTTCCAAAGTTGTGGCAAAATGGCTTAAGGACAACAAAGTCAAGGTATTGGAGTGGCCATCACAACTCCCTGACTTCAATCCTATAGAACATTTGTGGGCAGAACTGAAAAAGCGTGTGCGAGCATGGAGGCCTACCAACCTGACTCAATTACACCAGCTCTGTCAGGAGAAATGGGCCAAAATGTATGGGCCAAAAGAGCCAAAACGTATTGTGGGAAGCTTGTGGAAGGTTGCCTGAAACGTTTGAACCAAGTTAAACAATTTTAAAGGCAATGCTACCAAATACTAATTGAGTGTATGTAAACTTCTGACCCACTGGGAATGTGATGAAATAAATAAAAGCTGAAATAAATCATTTTCTTTACTATTATTCTATTATTCTGACATTTCACATTCTTCAAATAAAGTGGTGATCCTAACTGACCTAAAACAGGGAATTTTTACTGAGATTAAATGTCATGAATTTTGAAAAACTGAGTTTAAATGCATTTGGCTAAGGTGTATGTAAACTTCCAACTGCAACTGTATGCTAAACACTTGACATGGAATGTACTGTATCAGTGCTCCAATAAAAATAACGTCACTTTCAAAGGCCAAAGTCATAACATTGAATTGGAAAGGTTTATTGAGGTAAATGAAGAGGTACTCAAAACCCTCATGATAAGTTCCACTTTTTTTAGGGCCCCCACCCCTATCAAAGTTGCCCATCCCTGAAGGAGAGGAGACAGGTTAAAGGATTTTTAAGACAATTGAGACATAGATTGTGTGTGCCATTCAGAGGGTGAATGGGCAAGACAAAAGATTTAAGTGCCTTTGACCGGGGTATGGTAGCATTGACAACTTCGTCAGGAAACAAATACTGTAAACACGTATAGTTATATAGTTATATAGTTAGGCTAATTAACACTGCAAGCTCGCGCTAGCTGTGACGTCAGTCACTTTTAAAGGGACAGGCTTTCTAACAGGTGAATAAAACAGAAATGAATATAGAACTGTTGTTTTCGATCACTGAAAATGTTGTAAATAATGTTGTTGTATCGTGCTGGAACTAATGACAACAAAATATAATTTAATGGATTCAATTAAGAAAGAAGTTATAATAGAATTCTGATTGGGTTTACAAAATGCTACAAAATATAATTACTTTTGATGTACAATAGCAAAACAAGTTGATTCCAATAGGATTGCTTTTGATTTACAATAGGAAAAAATATAGGATTCCAATAGAGGAGAAACCAAATCCTATTGGAAAAATCACTAATCCTACAGGAATTGACTAGGGAGTAGGACAGAGAGGAGATGTGCCACATGGCATCATATCTACAGATAGCCTGCTCACAACACAACATAACTCTGCACTTACAGACAAACTTCCCAGGAGACACACACCAACCCATCCCTATTTATTTAACCCTTATTTTGCCAGGTAAGTTGACTAAGAACGCATTCTCATTTACAGCAACGACCTGGGGAATAGTTACAGGGGATGAATGAGCCAATTGTAAGCTGGGGATGATTGAGTGACCATGATGGTGAGGGACAGATTGGGAATTTAGCCAGGACATCCGGGTTAACACCCCTACTCTTACAATAAGTCAGGACACTTGTTTAACATCCCACCCTACACAGGGCAATGTCCCCAATCACTTCCCTGGGGCATTGGGATATTTTATTTTAGACCAGAGGAAAGAGTGCCTCCTACTGGACCTCCAACACAACTTCCAGCAGCATCTGGTCTCCCGTCTAGTGACTGACCAGGACCAAACCTGCTTAGCTTCAGAAGCAAGCCAGCAGTGGGATAGAGGGTGGTATGCTGCTGGCCTTGGGCCCTGGTTAAAAGTAGTACACTTTATAGGGAGTAAGATGCCATTTGGGATACAGTAACAGTGAGATCTTTCCATTCGTCCTCAGATCAGATGCAGTCTTACCTTGTCATCGTGAGCAACTGATATAAATAAGCCCCATTCCTATTTGCTGACTGAAAACTTAAGGCAAAAGCACAAATGACAGACAATAGCAGTACCCAAACACACAGAATTGTTATTTCACAAACGCCAATAACCTAGTAAAGAGTGACCTAATGAGACTGTCTTTCTGATACCATCTAAAAAAGTGTCAGTCTAAATTAGAACACACACATGCACAATCAAAAGCTTGATATTGACAAACCTCATGCATTGGTTATAAAATCTCAAATTCAAGCCTTCAAGCAAAACTTCAAGCTTCAAGGTAACACACAAAGGTACACATTAATCCTGTTTTTACTGCCCCCTGGTGTTACAACTATGTACGGTATAAATAAACACGTGGGTGTATGAATTAACCAGTTGGCAACCCATCGCTTATGGGATTGATTGACACATAAACAAACATTATAATAATTCACTGTGATAATTCAGTGATCATTCTTCTTCCGGCGTTCTCTGCAATGCGCATTGCATAAGAGTGAAAAGAAAATCTATACATAACAGTAAAATAAGCTTGTCCAAATAATAATTATATCCCTTGGGCTTTGAAAAATATATACATACATATACATGTATGGAAAGCGAAACAGCTAAACTGAGCAGATTTGTTGCCACTCAACCGTTTTGCATGACTGATTGGGCTGCACGACAAGTCTATATGAAGGGATCCAGCTTTTGTCAAATTAACATCAGCTTTGACTTTTATTTAATTATTGCAACCTGCTACGAAAAGTTAATGTAGCAGGTCATGAGAATTAGGTTAAGGTTAGGAAAAGGGATAGGGTTAACTAAAATGCTTTTTTGTTTTTTTTTGTTACTTTTGACAAAAGCTGGATCCCTTCTAACCATGACCGTAGACTAGTGGCGGTTGCGTTAGCTAACATAGGTCAGGCTTGGGTGTTGTATGGCGGTATCTGCCGACCTGAGGTGTTTCCCACTGGGCATCTGTATCACGGTGTCGCCGGTGGTAGCTAACATGGTGACCAGTGCACCGGTGTTATATCGAGGTGCCTGCCAACCAGAAGTGCCTCCCATTATATTATTTAAAGTAGGCTAGCTGCCCATAGCCGCAGGAAGTAGGGATGATGCAGGACCCCCTGATAAATGGAAAAATAATTACAAATAAATGTGGGAAGCTGGTTGGGAGAACGCCAAGCGTTTGCAAAGCTGTCACCAAGGCAAAGGGTTGCTACTTTGAAGAATCTCAAATGTATTTTGATTTGTTTAACACTTTTTTGGTTACTACATGATTCCATGTGTTATTTCATAGTTTTGATGTCTTCACCATTATTCTACAATGTAGAAAATAGTAAAAATAAAGAATAACATTGGAATGAGTACCGGTAGGTGTGTCCAAACGTTTGACTGGTACTGTATATGTAAATATATGCTGCCAAATTAGTACACAAGGCCTTTATTTCTTCTGTATCAGCTGAGAAAAAATACTTGTAAGCAGAGCGGAGAAAAATACTCCTCAGCACTCTCCTGGTCAACAAAAAATCTCCTAAACCTACACAACTAATAACTAATATCGATAACCATGTAGATCACCTTGATACTGTGTACTCAATGGGGAGGTCATAAACGGCAACAACACCGGGACAGTGTCCTTCGCTGCCGCCTGGCAAGCACTGTTGTCCCGCAACGGCGTGGAAAGTAGTGACAGCCAATATCAGAGTGACAGTTACAGTAAGCACACACATACAACGCATACAAGCAACAATACACCCATTATCAGTACTTTAATTGGTAAATAAAGAATCATCAGTTTTAATAACTAAAAATGAAGAATTATTTGTTACAGGGAAATACAACTCAGACTCATCCTCTGGCTTCAAAACAGAAGTCCAAACTCTCACAGTACAGTAATTAATAACAGCTAAACTGAGCATAATAAATAATGAAAAACAACACCGCTCAATCCAAACCGTCCAATAATGGAGCGCTGATGTTGCACCCTGACACATCGCTGTTGATCCACCCACTTCTTTCACCACGCCCACTTTCAGACACACTTCAAGTATGCAGTTAGCTTTTTTAACAGGAACAATTTCAAAATAAATGTTTACTTTAAAAGCCGGGACCGAGTCATAATTTGCACACCGAATAGACACTTATGGATATATACCCCAGATTATAGTTTTAAAACATCTTCGGGCTAAGGGGCAGTATACAGAATCTCTGCCTGACTGACATGCCCAAAGTAAACTGCCTGTTACTCAGGCCCAGAGGCTAGGATATGCATATAATTGGTAGAATTAGATAGAAAATACCTTGAAGTTTCTAAAACTGTTAAAATAATGTATGTGAGTATGACAGAACTGATATGGCAGGTGAAACCCTGAGGAAAATCCATCCAGACGTTTTTGTCTTTGGAGGTCACAGACGATTCCAATGGAAGTCTATGGGTCTATATATCAAAATTCCTCCCAGAGTGCAGAAGCTATGGCTTCCACTAGATGTCAACAGTCTTTATACTGGGTTTCAGGCTTGTTTCTTGAAAAACAAACGAGTAGTTGCAGTTTATCCAAGGTGTTGTCATCGGGAAAGGTAGGCTTTTGGCGTGCATGAATGAGGGCGCACTCTTCGTTATTTTCCTTTCCTATTGGACACCGTTCTTTCCATCTGAAATATGATAATTTATTTACATAATAGAGTACCTGAGGATTGCATAGAAACATTGTTTCACTTGTTTGGACGAAGTTTACCGGTAGCTTTTTGGATTCCTTTGTATGCATGTTGAAGGAATGGATTACCGAAATCAATGACACCAACTAAACATACTTTTTTGGATACAAAGAAGACTTTATCGAGCAAAGCAAATATTCATTGTGTAGCTGGGACCCTTGGGATTGCAAACAAAGGAAGATCTTCAAATGTAAGTGATTTATTTCATTGCTATTTGTGATTTTTGTGAAGCCGGTGCTGGTTCAAAAGGTATTTTTATGTGGGGCACTGTCCTCAGATAATCTCATGGTATGCTTTCGCCGTGAAGCCTTTTTGAAATCTGACAATGCAGTTGGATTAACAAGAAGATAAGCTTCTAAATGATGTAAGACACTTGTATGTTCATGAATGTTTAATATTACTATTTTGTCATTTGAATTTGGCGCTCTCCAATTTCACCGGATGTTGTCGGAATTATCCCACTAGCGGGACACCTAGCCCAAAGATTAACCTCGAAAACAATTTTAGGATCACTTCAGCCTTTACTAAACTGAACAAATATATAAACACAACATGTTAACCTGTTGCGTCGCGCAATCCCGGATCCGGGATTCTATTTATAGCCTCAAGCTCATTAGCATAACGCAACGTTAACTATTCATGAAAATCGCAAATGAAATGAAATAAATATATTTGCTCTCAAGCTTAGACTTTTGTTAACAACACTGTCATCTCAGATTTTCAAAATATGCTTTTCAACCATAGCTAAACAAGCATTTGTGTAAGAGTATTGATTGCTAACATAGCTATAAGCCTAGAATTCAGCCAGCAACATTTTCACAAAAACAAGAAAATAATTAAAATAAAATAATTTACCTTTGAAGAACTTCAGATGTTTTCAATGAGGAGACTCTCCGTTAGATAGCAAATGTTCAGTTTTTCAAAAAAATATTATTTGTGTAGGACAAATCGCTCCGTTTTGTTCACGTTTGGCTATGAAAAAAACCTGTATACAGTTATAGCCTCAAGCTCATTAGCATAATGTAACGTTAACGATTTCTGAAAATCGCAAATAAAATGAAAATAATGCGCCTGCTCTAAAGCTTAGCCTTTTCTTAACAACACTGTCATCTCAGATTTTCAAAATATGCTTTTGAACCATCGCTATTCACTAATTTGTGTAAGAGTATGCTAAGCTAGCTTAGCATTTTGAGTAGCATTTAGCACGCAACATTTTCACAAAAACCAGATAACCAAATAAATAAAATCATTTACCTTTGAAGAGCTTCGGATGTTTTCAATGAGGAGACTCTCAGTTACATAGCAAATGTTCAGTTTTTCCTGAAAGCATCTTTGTGTAGGAGAAATCACATTTGGCTACCGAAACGAACCGAAAATTCAGTCACCAACAACGTCAAACGTTTTCCGAATTAACTCCATAATATCGACCGAAACATGGCAAACGTTGTTTGGAATCAATCCTCAAGGTGTTTTTTCACATATCTCTTCATTGATATATCGTTCGTGGAAGCCTGCTTTCTTCTCTGAATTCCATGGAAAAATACTTGCAGCTGAGGTTTGCGCACCAATTTCGGCGCAGGACACCGGGCGGACACCTGGTAAATGTGGTCTCTTATGGTCAATCTTCCAATGATATGCCTACAAATACGTCACAATGCTGCAGACACCGTGGGGAAACGACAGAAAGGGCAGACTCATTCCTCTCGCATTCACAGCCATATAAGAGACAATGGAAAACGGAGCCTCAAAAATCCTGCTCATTTCCTGGATGCCGTTTCATCTTGGTTTTGCCTGTAGCTCATGTTCTAGGGCACGCACAGAAAATATCGATGCAGTTCTGGAAACGTCAGAGTGTTTTCTTTCCAAAGCATAATGCATAGTCGAGTATCTTTTTGTGACAAAATATTGCGCTTAAAACGGGCACGTCTTTTTATCCAAAAATGATATAGCGCCCCTAGAGTTTCAAGAGGTTAAATGTTGGCCCCATGTTTTGTGAGCTGAAATAAAAGATCCCCAGAAAAGTTCCATATGCACTTAAAGCTTATCTCAAATTTTGTGCACAAATGTGTTTACATCCCTGTTAGTGAGCATTACACACTAGCCAATATAATCCAGCCACTTGACAAGTGTGACATATCAAGAAGCTGATTAAACAGCGTGATCATTACACAGGTACACCTTGTGAAAAGAAAAGATGGTGCCGAAGAACATGGCTGACGTTTTACATTCTCCCAAACAATTGTGCTATCTACCTTTTTTTTAATTGTGTTTTGTGTAACTTATTTTTTTACATATTGTGTACATAATGTCGTTGCTACCATCTCTTATGACTGAAAATAACTTCTGGACATCAGAAAAGTGATTACTCAACGCAGACTGGAAGAAACCTTTTCCTTTAACAAGTCCGACGAGAAGGATATTCTGCTTTCACTGGAACAGATCCGCGCCTTTTGCGTGAAGAAAAGATGCTGGAAAAGGGGACGCAGATCGGGGATCCTTCTGAGAATCCGTAGGCGAGCAAGTAAACTCCCAATGCCTTCCATTCTTCTTGCTAACATGCAATCATTGAAAAATTGATGAAGTTAAGTTATCGTACCAACAGGACATTAAAAACTACAACATCTTATGTTTCACCTAGCGGGATTTTCCATGCACCGGCAGAACAGAGACGCAACCTCAGGTAAGACGAGGGGTGGGGGTGTGTGTCTTTTTATCAGTAACAACTGGTGCGCAATGTCTAATATTAAAGAAGTATTGAGGTGTTGCTCACCTGAGGTAGAATACCTTTTGTTAAGCTGCAGACCACATTATCTACCAAGAGAGTTCTCATCTGTATTATTCGTAACCGTCTATTTACCAACACAAACCAAAGCTGGCACTAAGGCCGCTCTCAAACAACTCTATAATGCCATAAGCGAAGAAGAAAATGCTCACCCAGGAGTGGCGCTCCTAGTGGCCATGGACTTTAATGCAGGCAAACTTAAATCTTAACTTAAACTTAAATTAAATTTTTACCAGCATGTCACATGTGCAACCAAGGGGAAAAAAATCCTAGACCACCTTTATTCCACACAGAGAGATGCATACAAAGCTGTCCCCCGCCCTTCATTTGGTAAATCTGACCATAATTCTATCCTCCTGATTCCTGCTTACAAGCAAAAACTAAAGCAAGAAGTACCAGTGACCCACTCAAAATGGAAGTGGTCAGATGTAGCTAAGCTCCAGGACTGTTTTTCTAGCACAGACTGGAATATGTTCCGGGATTCATCCAGTGGCATTGAGGAATACACCACCTCCGTCATCGGCTTCATCAATAAGTGCATCGATGACGTCGTCCCCACAGTAACTGCACGTACATATCCCAACCAGAAGCCATGGATTACAGGCAACATCCGCATCGAGCTAAAGGCTAGAGTTGCCGCTTTCAAGGAGTGGGAGACTAATCCGGACGATTATAAGAAATCCTGCAATGCCCTTAGACAAACCATCAAACAAGCAAAGCGTCAAAACAGGATTAAGATTGAATCCTACTACACCGGCTCTGACGCTCGTCAGATGTGGCAGGGCTTGAAAACTATTAAGGACTACAAAGGGAAACCCAGACGCGAGCTGCCCAGTGACACGAGCCTACCAGATGAGCCAAATATCTTTTATGCTCGCTTCGAGGCAAGTAACACTGAAGCATGCATGAGAGCACCAGCTGTTCTGGATGACTGTGTGATAACGCTCTCGTTAGCCAATGTGAACAAAACCTTTAAACAGGTCAACATTCACAAAGCCGCTGGGCCAGATGGATTACCAGGATGTGTACTGAAAGCATGCGCGGACCAACTGGCAAGTGTCTTCACTGACATTTTCAACCTCTCCCTGACCAAGTCTGTAATACCTACATGTTTCAAGCAGACCACCATAGTCCCTGTGCCCAAGGAAGCGAAAGTAACCTGCCTAAATGATTACCGCCCCGTGGCACTCACGTTTGTAGACATGAAGCAGGAGCAGGTGACAGATATAGGGGAGACAATCAATGGCATGATGGAGTCCAGGTGAGTCCAATGAAGCGCGCGTAACGATGGTGACAGGTGTGCGCAAAGATGAGCAGCCTGGCGACCTCAAGCGCTAGAGGGGAAGTGGGAGCAGACGTGACAGTACCCCCCTCTAGTGGCGCCACATGGCGTCCTACCTGGGCGAGCATGATGGGCCGGCCGAGGCACCGGAGCCCGACGAGCCGGCCGAGGTGCGGGAGCCAGACGAGCCGGCCAAGGCGCGGGAGCCCGACGAACCGGCTGAGGCATGCCCGGTTGCTTCGGCAGCGGCACCCGGACCCAACATCACCAACAAAAAAAACTCATTGATGCTTCCAATTGTGGTGTCTGCATTCTGTAACGGTTCCGTAACCAGACGCTGGGAGACGGGAAGCAAGTACAGGGTGAGGAATGCCAACCGCACCAGCATATGGTCTCACAAGGGGTCTGAGGATCTCATCTCGGTACCTAATGGCAGTCAGGCTACTTCTGGCGAGCACATGGAGGGCTGTGCGGCCCCCCAAAGAAATGCCACCCCACACCATGACTGACTCACCGCCAAACCGGTCTTGCTGGAGGATGTTGCAGGCAGCAGAATGTTCTCCACGGCGTCTCCAGACTCTGTCACATCTGTCACATGTGCTCAGTGTGAACCTGCTTTCATCTGTGAAGAGCACAGGGCGCCAGTGGTGAATTTGCCAATCTTGGTGTTCTCTTGCAAATGCCAAACGTCCTGCACTGTGTAAGGCTGTAAGCACAACCCACACCTGTGGATGTCGGGCCCTCATACCACCCTCATGGAGTCTGTTTCTGACGTTTGAGCAGACACATGCACATTTGTAGCCAGCTGGAGGTCATTTTGCAGGGCTCTGGCAGTGCTCCTCCTGCTCCTCCTTGCACAAAGGCGGAGGTAGCGGTCCTGCTGCTGGGTTGTTGCCCTCCTACGGTATCCTCCACGTCTCCTGATGTACTGGCCTGTTTCCTGGTAGCGCCTCCATGCTCTGGACACTACGCTGAAAGACACAGCAAACCTTCTTGCCACAGCTCGCATTGATGTGCCATCCTGGATGAGCTGCACTACCTGAGCCACTTGTGTGGGTTGTAGACTCCGTCTCATGCTACCACTAGAGTGAAAGCACCGCCAGCATTAAAAAGTGACCAAAACATCAGCCAGGAAGCATAGGAACTGAGAAGTGGTCTGTGGTCACCACCTGCAGAACCACTCCTTTATTGGGGGTGTCTTGCTAATTGCCTATAATTTCCACCTGTTGTCTATTCCATTTGCACAACAGCATGTGAAATTTTATTGTCAATCAGTGTTGCTTCCTAAGTGGACAGGTTCATTTCACAGAAGTGTGATTGACTTGGAGTTACATTGTGTTGTTTAAGTGTTTCCTTTATTTTTTTGAGCAGTGTATTTTTAATATTTATAGTTTTAAATGTTATGATTATTTATTTGTGTTGTTCCAAATATCTGATTTAAAAATTACAGTTTGTGCAGGGATGAGCAGCCTGGCGACCTCGAGTGACATAATTAATTTATTACAATTGACTGACTTCCTTATATGAAATGTAACAGAGTAAAATCTTTGAAATTGTTGCATGTTGCGTTTATATTTTTGTTTAGTATACTATAGCCCATAGAAACACATTAAATAACACATTCATAAATGGCAAAAAATACAGTCAAACATTAAATCATAAGGAATAATGTTTTGACGTGTCTGTCCTATATCTAGGAGATATAAGAAAGCTCAGGATATATTTTTGTTTTTTGGACACATACTTATCCCCATATTTCTGTTGGCATACAACTGCTATCTTCATGGAGAAAGTACTGGGCTTAATGGTCTTTGGGGAAAATGGACCCTTCTCTAATGACGCTATTCCTTAAACAGCTCAATCAATTGTTCTTGGATGCAACGGTCACATTTGCAAACTCCACAAACAAAGAGCATGTTATCAATCTATGAATCAGTATTGAATGGATTACTTTTAAAACACACATCACTTCAGTGAGAGGGCTATTACCTAATTGTGAATAATTTCTTAAAATGTTTATATTTAATTTCCATTCCAATAAAAGTACTATTAGCGGATCTTAATTCAATCTTTGGACACTTTTCATAATGGTCATGTAGCAGAATCAAAAGGAAAAATTATTATGTGTTAAATATAAAAGGACCTTTCTGAAACTTTCTGAATATCGTAATGAAGTATTTGCCGTGGTGACAAATGACTCTGTTCCTTTTTCCAACTCTATCACTTTAATCCCCTCCAATCTTTAAACCTCACACCAACTAAGCACACATGGCGATCATGAATATTTGAGTTTAGAGCCCGGCTGGGGCCAAAGCTGAGGGAAGCAATTATAGGAACAGCACACTGAGTGCTTATCTGAGGAAGCTGCCACTCGCTAGTCACTATGGCTTGGAAGGCACAACATTAGAGAGACACTAGAAAAACTCCCAACACACCACAAAGGTGGTAGGAAAAGTAAGCTGTGCAGTGGATGATGGAGGATGCTGCTGCCAAGCACTGGTGCAGGGCCAGGTCTGCCTGTTCAAGTCCTGATGGTTGAGGTCAGGATTGGGGCACAGAAAAATCTGATCCTAGTGCAGTTTAAAGGGATACTTCAGGACTTTGGCAATGAGGCCCTTTATGTACTTCATCACTCAGATCATATCTCGGCGTGCAGTTTGAAGGAAGTTGCTAACTAGCACTAGCATAATTGCTAACTAGCGTTAGCACAGTGAGATAGCACAGTAACTGGAGGTGTATGGTAACGCTAGTTAGCTTTGGCTCACGAAACTACCTCAAACTTCCTTCTTACTGGGCACAGAGACATAAAAATGGTATCCACGAGTTCATCTGACTTTGGGAAAGTAGATAAAGGGCCTTTATCCTTTATCAAATCCTTAAAATCCTGAAGTGTCCCTTTAATGACAATGTCTGCCTGGAGTATGAAACAGAAGCCGATGCAATATAGCCTTCTGTAGCTAGTTATCTTAGGTTGTGCTTGGCTAAATTATGTATTTTGAAATATTCAGCAGTTGATCAACTAGAATAATTATAGTTAAACACAAACAGAAGCACAATATGAGCCATGTCTTAGGCCAATTAAATTGAGCAATTAATGTCAGACAACTAGTGTGACTTCAGGGCAAACTCTGGGTGCATCTGAAATGGAAACCTATTTCCTATATAGTGCACTACTTTTGACCAGGGCTCTGGTAATGTAGTGCACCATATAGGATAATAGGGTGCCATTTGGGACACACACCATCGCTCCACCTCACGGTTTACATATTGCATACTGGGAGAAGCACAAAGAAGCAGACGTGATACCGTTGCTTAACACATCAGTAGGGGAGCATAATCACAACATTCAGTAAAAACAATGCCCACAAAATATTTACACATAATACCACTCAATATTTTACTTGAATCCCCAAAATAGGGAGCTCTAAGGAGACATCTCCCTGGCCAAAGTGCTCTACATAAATAACTAATGACTTAACATCGCTTCAGCAGGCACAGCATACAATTGGGGGAAACAACCATTTCATGATTGGGCGTATTGTATGCCTAACTAACTATGTTCCCACCCATCCAGGACATCTACATGAAAAGGTGGCTGAGGAAGTCTGGCAGCATCACAAAGGACCCCACACACCCCAGCCACGAACTGTTCACAATTTAAAACACTTTGTAACATCTGCGTCCAACTCACACTCCCAAACACTTAGATCCCCGGAACGCAACCCACTTTCCAACTCACTCTCCAGAGCCCAATCACCTGAATTCTAATCACCTGTTCACACACCTGCATGTCATAATCCCACACCATTTAGTTCAGATCCTTGCACCCCATCACTGTGAGGTATTGTTTGTTTTTAGACACACTTTTACTGAGTTCTGTTTTTTCCCGTCCTTCCTCTATTATACTTATGCTAAAATGTTTATTCGATTCTACTGAGCCATGAACTTTATTTGTGTATTATTTCATTATTATTATCGAGAAGGAACCTGCAAGTTAGTGTTTTGTTGAACGGTGTATACCATGTACAGCGCCTTCAGAAAGTATTCACACCCCTTTACCTTTTACACATTTTGTTGTTGCAGCCTGAATTTAAAATAGATTACATTTAGTTTTTTGTCACTGGCCTATACACAATAACCCATATTGTCAAAGTGGAATTATGTTTTTTGACATTTTTACAAATTAATAAAACATGTAAAGCTGAAATGTCTAGAGTCAATAAGTATTCAACCACTTTATTATGGCAAGCCTAAATAAGCTCAGGTGTAAAAATGTGCTTAACAAGTCACATAAGTTGCATGGATAATAGTGTGCAATAATAGTGTAAAAAAAATATATATACAAAAATATAGAAATTAAATGAATGACTACGTCATCTCTATATCCCACACATATAATTATCTGTAAAGTCCTTCAGTCAAGCAGTGCATTTCAAACACAGATTAAACCATAAAGACCAGGGAGGTTGTCCAATGCCTTGCAAAGAAGGGCACCTACCTAAAAAACAAACAACAGACATTGAATATCCCGTTGTGCATGGTAAAGTTATTAATTACACTTTAGATGGTGTATCACTATACCCAGTCACTACAAAGATACAGTTCTCCCTAACTCTGGAAGGAAACCGCTCAAGGATTTCACCACGAAGCCAATGGTGACTTTAATTACAGAGTTTAATGGCTGTGGTAGGAAAAAACTGAGGATGGACCAACAACATTGTAGTCACTCCACAATACTAACCTAATTAACAGAGTGAAAAGAAGGAAGCCTGTACAAAATTTAAATATTCAAAAACATGCATCTTGTTTACAACAAGGCACTAAAGTAATACTGCAAAACAAAATTTGACTTGAATACAAAGTGCTATGTTTGCAGCAAATCCAATACAACACATTACTGAGTACCACTCTCCATATTTTTATGCAGTGGTGGCTTCATCATGTTATGTGTATGCTTGTAATTGTTAAGGCCTGGGGAGTGTTGCAGGATTAAAAAAAGAAAAAGAATGGAGCTAAGCTCAGGCAAATTCCTGGTTCAGTCTGCTTTCCAACAGACACGGGGTGATAAATTCACCTTTCAGTAGGTCAATAACCTAAAACACAAGGCCAAATCTGCACTGGAGTTGCTTACCAAGAAGACAGTGAATATTCCTAAGTGGCCGAGTTATTGTATTGACTTAAATCTACTTGAACATCTATGGCAAGAACTGAAAATTGTTGTCTAGCAATGATTACCAACCAATTTGACAGAGCTTGAAGAATTTTCATAATTTAATAATGGGCAAATGTTGCACAATCCAGGTGTGGAAAGCTCTTCAAGACTGACCCAGAAAGATATAAAGCTCTAATCGCTGCCAAAGGAGCTTCTAAAAAGTATTGACTCAGGAGTGTGAACTTATGTACATTTGATATTTCTGTATTTCAAACACAATAAAATGTTTTCACTTTGTTATTATGGGGTATTGTGTGTGGATGGGTGAGAATTCAGGCTGTAATGTAGAATAAGTCAAGTGGTATGAATACTTTCTGAAGGCACTAATAAAACCTAAACTTGTAAGGAAAACATGAACCATTATCACCCACACCTCAAGAAAACAAGTACCCTTCTCATAGGGACTGACTAGTCTATATTAATTCTGGTATTTCATTAGCCCAATTCTGATAATACTTCTGACTGATGAGGAGTCTGGGTTTGTAGATTTAATTAAAGCAAACAAGAAAATATTCTACCCAGAAGCGAAACATCTAAAACATGAGAATGCTGTGTGGCAGCATATCACTTTAATTAGGCAGTGGCATGTTGATTCATCTCGGAACCCAAATCTCACAGTTCAGTCATGAGAGACGAGCCTACAGGTCGATTGCATAAACTTGAACTCCCTCATGATGAGACGGATACAGACATATTGGCCCAAATAAAATCTGCATTAAATTCTCATCACATAACAATATTGAGTTATTTAGCTACACCAATTATGTCTGCATTGGATAAATCACATTATCCAAACGGACCATTACTTCATTGCCTAGAAGACATTACACTCTCAATTACCCTTCATACAATCCCATGATACGGGACAGTTAGACTTTTCATAAGTGCTCACAAAAAAACTGTACGGCATTACGGCATCATTGATTTGAATGGAGACCATTCTACTCATTCTATTTCTGTGGTAATTGTAACGGCATTCAGAGGTGGAAGAAGGATCGGACCAAAGCGCAGCATGGTAAGTGTTCATGATGTAATATTTAATGAAATGAACTGAACACTGAAATACAAAACAATAAAGTGAACGAACGAAAACTGAAACAGTACCGTGTGGACCAAACACTCATACGGAAAACAAACACCCACAAACCAAAAGTGAAACCCAGGCTACCGAAGTATGATTCTCAATCAGGGACAACAATTGACAGCTGCCTCTGATTGAGAACCATATTAGGCCGAACTCAAAAACCAACATAGAAAAACCAACATAGATTGCCCACCCCAACTCACGCCCTGACCATACTAAAACACAGACAAAAACAAAGGAACTAAGGTCAGAACGTGACAGTAATGCCTATCAAGGAGAGGGACTAGTGAAAGAGCATTGAGATAGGAGTGTTCCCTCTACCATTATAGGCTCTCAACATGCCAACCGATGTATTCAGTATTCACTTCTTCAAGGTGACTCATGCTTGAACATAAATGTATAGGAAGAATCTGTGCAAAACCATGACAAACTTGAGGTATTTCCACCATATTTAATATTCTTTGTCAGCCCGTCAGGGACGGGAAGGGAGAGGATGATATTACTGTCTGTGTTAGAAAATAATCAAACAGGTACCTGGGGAGGCTTAGTCTAATTTCTCTCCTAGTCATCCCACCTCTGCAATAAACCTACATGTAGTATATTTGAAGTTGATTTCGTAGACCTGTCATCTTGTATCTTTTGAACTGAAAAGCAAGCAACCCATCCTCTCAAATTACAAATCCTTAGTACAACAGAGACCAGCTCTATGGCATCGCCCCGATCCCAGGATAAACCCAAACTTCTCCACTTGAAAGCCTATTGAGTCTTTGACTGTGCACTGGCACACCACAGTGAGTCAAGCCGGATCCCTTGAGAAGAAGGCAGCCGTTTGGCTTCTAAACCCTAGAAAGGTGGTTCAAACCAGGATCTTGGTGGTAAGTTACTCCTCTATGACATCACTTCATGTCTCAGACCGGAGGAGATTGCCAGATGGGTAGTGGGTGGGCCTCAGACCTGGAGCTGTCCAGACTGAGCAGCTCCAGGTTACTATTTTTTACATTGTAGAATAATAGCGAAGACATCAAAACTATGAAATAACACATATGGAATCATGTAGTAACCAAAAACTTTATTCTTAAAACTAGCCACCCTTTGCCTTGATGACAGCTTTACACACTCTTGGCATTCTCTCAACCAGCATCACCTGGAATGCTTTTCCAGCTGTCTTGAAGGAGTTCCAATATATACTGAGCACTTGTCGGCTGTTTTTCCTTCACTCTGTGGTCCAACTCATCCCAAACCATCTCAATTCGGTTGAGGTCGGGTGATTGTGGAGGCCAGGTCACCTGATGCAGCACTCCATCACTCTCCTCCTTGGTCAAATAGCCCTTACACAGCCTGGTGGTGTGCTGTTGAAAAACAAATTATATTATTATATTCCAACTAAGCGCAAACCAGATGGGATGGCGTATCACTTCAGAATGCTGTGGTAGCCATGCTGGTTAAGTGTGCCTTGAATTCTAAATAAATCACTGACAGTGTCAGCAGCAAAGCACCCCCACACCATCACATCTCCTCCTCCATGCTCCTTCATGGTGGGAACCAAACCTGGTCTGCGTCTCACAAAGACACGGCAGTTGGAACTAAAATCTCAAATTTGGACTCATCAGACAAAGGACAGATTTTCACTGGTCTAATGTCCATTGCTCATGTTTCTTGGCCCAAGCAATTCTCTTCTTATTATTGGTTTCCTTTAGTACTAGTTTCTTTGCAGCAATTAGTCCATGAAGGCCTGATTCACACAGTCTCCTCTGAGCAGTTGATTTTGAGATGTGTCTGTTACTTAAACTCTGTGAATCATTTATTTGGGATGCAATCTGAGGTGAAGTTACCTCTAATGAACTTATCCTCTGCAGCAGAGGTAACTCTGGTTCTTTCTTTCCTGTGGCGGTCCTCATGAGAGCCAGTTTCATCATAGCCCTTGATGGTTTTTGCGGCTGCACTTGAAGAAAAGCTTTTCTAACAAATGAGTTAGACAGGAGGAAACCAAAGAAATGGTCAAAAGCTACATACGGACCCTCCACACTCCACACCAATCACACCCCGAAAACTAGTATATAGTATCAGTTCTCTGTCTGACAAGTATTATGAAGCTGCAGCTTTAAGTATTGTTTCTTCATCCTATGTAATGTATTCCCAGATGATTTTGGTGATGGTTTTTGACCCTGTTCAGCTAAATTAATTATTAAGTTGTTAATTAATTAAGTTGTTAAGTTTATGTCCCATCCTACCTCCTGATATTACCAGGTTCAGACCACTAGATAATGCTGTTCCAGGTGATTTTTTCTTTAAATGGATAGTTCACCCAAATTACAAAAATACATATTGGTTTGTTTATCCTGTAAGCAGTCTAAGGATAAGGCATGACAGCAATCCATGCGTTGGTTTGGTGTCCACTGTTTCTAGCATTTGTGGCACAAATCCCATGCAGGTCAATGGTACCTATATAAGCATGTTCACGCTTCATGTCCAAATCATCCCGAAGTAAAAAAAAAAAATTGATGTATAACTCAATGAACTTACTTATAGATTATTTGGATATAAAAAGTTAGCATTTGAAACATGGTCCAGATAAACAAAACCAAAGCATGGGTTGCCCTCATACCTTGTCCATAAACTGCTTACAGGGTAAGGAAACCAATCTGTCTTTCTGTAATTTGTGTGAACTATTACCTTTAATATTGAGATGTTCTTAAAAAAATCACCTAAGTAGGAACAGCAGCATTCAGAACTTGGTAATATCAGGATGTAGGATGGGATATAAATCTAACCTTAATGACAAACGGGGAAAAAAACAGAATACATTAGATAGGATGAAGAAAGAAAAATACTCAGAGCCACAGCTCCATACTACTTGTCAGACATAGAGAACGGATACTGTATACTCGTTTTTAGGGTGGGATAGGAGTGGGGTGGCTTTTTATTTTTGGGGGGAAATTCCTTGTTAGAAAAAAGTTTGGTCCAAATCGAGTGTTAAGTACCCTATTTATTGAATGTTATAAGAATCCTATAAATTAAAATGGTCAATTTGGGTGCAATCAATTCGCTCAATTTCTCAGAGATCAAATTAGATTTAAAAATAATACAGTTGCAGGAATGCTAATCTTATCTTTTCTTAACGACATAAATGATGAACAATCTGAAATGGTGGGTGTCATGGCTTGCTGAAATGACATGGAACAACCCCACAGTGAGTCATGCAGGATCCCTTGAGAAGGCGGCATTGGTATCACAGCTCAGATGATTATGTTGATTGAGAATTTCAAGTAGACTCACCCTATTGTCTTCCGACAGATGGCGTCATTCTAACGAGACTGCATTGCCATGAGCCATCTATCATGCAAATCGTAGCGCTAATCTTTAACAATAAAGATTCCTCTGCATCCGCATGAAAGTAGGATCTGGGTTTTAGAAATGACTGCATTCTCGCATTGACACGCTATGAACCAGCTGGCGGATTCAATGAAACCATGCACCAGTCTGTCAGCTGATCAAACGTGTTGTATTTAGCAGAGCACAGCTTACTGACATAAATGTGCTAGCTTGTTTAAATGGCCCTTACGGTAGCTAGTTAGCCAGCATGCTAATAAAGTTGACCTGCACAAAATGATGGGACTGTTCTCATAATTTAGCTCATTTGGCTTCTTAATTCAACCAGTGAGACTAGCTCAGCTAACAACCAAGCTAGCTATTATTTCATACGTAATAAATACTGCTTCCTCAACCACAAAACTCCTTAGCTTGATGTAGAATTTGGTAGTTAAGAAAACGTAAAAATTGCCTACAGGTTTATAGTTTTGTTAAGATTAATTCTGACTGTCAGGGGGTTTGTTAGACGAAGTCACTTTAGTAACATTTTCTAATGTTATGCAGCATATTGTTGCCAAATGACTTTTGATCTATCCAATAAAAGTTTGCAAGTTATCAGACAGATCGGTCCAGAGAGAACTGTTGCGCTATCTGGCGTAAGACATTGGACTCACCCTGGTGTATCTGTTGAAGCTCTCTAGAATGTCCCAGCCCCAGTCTCTGTATTTAGTTTCCTGAGTGAATCTGTACAGGTAGAACAGACTCTCCACTGTTTCTGGTCTCAGGAAGTTGTGTCTGTCAGCAGGCTGCATGAGAAAAGACATGCAAACACACATAGGGTCTCTGAAATTGCACCCTATTGTCTATATAGTGCATTACTTTTAAGCAATAGGGTGCCATTTAAAAATCAACAATACACATCGACAGTCTTGTGAAAAGTGTTATGAAATGCAATGTCATGTAATATTTTAAGTTGCATTGAATTGTCTTAATGTTGCTGGACCCCCAGGAAGAGTAGCTTCTGCCTTGGAAGCAGCTAATGAGGATCCTTAATGAATACAAATGCTTATCAGGAGGACAGACAACCAGTACCAGCAGCATACCACCCTGTATCCCACTGCTGGCTTGCTTCTGAAGCTAAGTAGGGCTGGTCCCTGGATGAGAGACCAGATGCTGCTGGAAGGGGTGTTGGAGGGCCAGTTGGGGCCACCCTTTCCTCTGGTATAAAATAAATTATACCCCAGGGCAGTGATTGGGGCATTGGTTTAAGGCACTGCATCTCAGTGCTACAGGCGACTTTCGGGTGGGATGTTAAACGGGAGTCCTGACTCTCTGTGTTCACAAAAGCTCCCATGGCACTTATTGTAAGAGTAGGGGTGTTAACCTCAGTGTCCTGGCTAAATTCCCAATCTGGCCCTCATACCATCATGGTCTCCTAATCATCCCCAGTTTACAATTGGCTCATTCATTCCCTGTAATTATTCCCTGTGTCGTTGCTGTAATTGACCATGTGTTTTCAGTCAACTTACCTAATAAAATAAAATGGTCCAATTCACACTTATCAAGGGCACATCCCTGGTTATTACTTTGATCTAGGAGACTCACTAAACACACTTAGTTTGTAAATGGTGTTGAGGTGTGCCCCTGGCTATCGGTATATAAACAATTAAATGGTGCCGTCTGGTTTGCTTAATATAAGGAATTTTTAATGATTTATACTTTTTAAAATACTTTATGATTTATTAGATTTACTTTTGATACTTAAGTGTATATCAAAACAAATACTTTTACTCAAGTGGTATTTTACTGGGAGACTTTCACTTTTTTTAAGGTATCTTTACTTTTACTCAAGTACGACAATTGGGTACTTTTCCCACCACTGTTGAAGAACTCTTTGTTGAAGCATTTGACACCCCTGATATCGTCTCTCACTCACCATTTTAGTGTTGAAGCGGTTGTCGTTGAGCTCCCCTATGAAGGTCAGCTTGCTGGGGCCCGTGGTTCTCGGGGGGGTGCTTCTTTACCCCCTCCACTGTCTCTAGGTAGTCCTCTAACAGACTGAGCATAACACACCCATTCATCTCTATTAGTTTATCTGTAATGCTGCAAGACAAGTCTCCTCAACGCGAATGTGATCATGTGATCTGATTGAACCAAATATACAGTAGAATGCAACATTTCTTTAACTCCCAGGTTTAAGAAATCAAGGGAATAAGCAAGAAATCTGGAATCCTCCAACCAGGATATCCAGGAATTTGCAAACAGAATAGAAAGGTGCTAACTCTGGTTCAGTCTTGCCTCTCAGTATCCACTGTTTGAGCAGGTACTCGTAGTAGCTGTCTGCCCAGGCCCCCAGGGTGAACTCTGCTTTGTGGCTGAACAAGCCGCTGTTGGTGTTGATGAACATTGTCACCAGGCCGTCATGTTTCCCTGGCAGCTTATCAGCCTCATCACCTCATTCACCACCTCCCAGGGAGGCATAGGCAGGTTGATAAAGACTTTAATATTAGAGCACACAGTAGAAAAATATTTTGCAAAGGAAAACTTCTTCTCAAGTTCAAACCTATGCAATAATGAGTTAAACTCCTCTAACTTCAATCTGATATTTTGTGTCCAGAAATTACAGATTGAACCAACATTGTTTTTTCAATGGGGGTCATCCGTTGACAGATAATGGAGATGATTGTCTGTCAAAAAACACAATATGTCTTCATAGTTGACTTGAATTGTTGACAGATGTAGCCTACACCCAGAAAACATAACATGACCCACAGAGCACCTCTCTCTGGCCTCACCTGGTACTGAGGGTCATGGGTAAGATGCCTGAGCTCTCTGAACTCCAGCTGGACACTGGTGACCTCGGCCAGGGTGCTGTCAGACATCCAGCGAGGTGTGTGGGCCGTGCCATTCCCAATGTTCACATCAGAGAAGGGGATCTTGGATGGGGTTTTGAAGGCAGGGATCAGCCTCAACCCAATATCTTTCTACAGGAGCAGAAGGGAAGAAAAGACGAGAAAATACGTATCAATCACCATCAACAGTCATTAGTAAATTAGCTAATTGAATTAGGTACTTGTCTGACTTAATCATTCTTAAAGGGAAGAGAAGAGCATTTTTCCTGCTTTGATAATAGTGTCAGTTATGAGAAACAGTGAACAGGGGAATTAAAGTGTGAAACAAGAGATGGAGGTATAGTCAGAAGTAAAGACCTTACTCTTGTCTAGTAGCCCTGTGACAATCTGTCCTAGCCTTCCTTCCCATGTCACTCACAGCCTTCTCCAGGAACATCTCATCCCCAGTCAGGTGGTAGGTGCTCAGCATGTCTCCCACAATCCGGATGGTGCTCTCAAACAGGTTCACGTCCATATTCTTAGAGATCAACAACTCAGTCTCCACCCACTTCCTCGCCTCCTCAAACTTTGCATATGAGAGAGAGAAACAGACATTTTCTATGGAATATATAGATATCCCATAGAAAATCAGGCGTTTCCAGCTACAATAGTAATTTACAACATTAACAATGTCTACACTGTATCTCTGATCAATTTGATGTTATTTTAATGGACAAAAAATGTGCTTTTCTTTCAAAAACAAGGACATTTCTAAGTGACCCCAAACTTTTGAAAGGTAGTGCATATTTGTGAAGCTAAAAACAACTGTTCAAGCTGTGGAGTGGGTAAGGATGTACAGTATGGTTGAGGGTATGAGATGGTGCGTGTGGCAGAGACTTAACCTCGTGCCAGTGGGGCAGCGTCCTCAGGGTTGTTTAGGACAGCGGGCACAGCTGCATCCTTCTCATGTGCAGAGGGTGGGCGTTCTGTAGCCTGGTCCGCCTTGATCATGGCACCTCGCAAACTACATGCATGAAACAAGCAACACACAAATTATAAAGGATATGAAACTGTAAACAAATAGTAAGAACAGTATTACAGTAGAATGGCCCTGATTGGTCAACAGAGATGAATTCAATATCAAATGTGGTTAATCATGACAATATGTGAAGTAAACAGAGAGGTCTACTTTCTTGGGGACCTGAATATCAACTGGTTTTTCATCAAGCTGTCCACTCAACTGGAAGCTTTTCACTGTAACCAGTGCCTGTAATCTGGTTTAGGTTACTAATCAACCTACCAGGGCGTTCACAAACAAGAGCATCCACATGTATCAATCACATGTTTACTATTACTGTAGAACTTTGTTCTAAAGCTGTATCCGTACCCATTGGATGCAGTGATCACAATATAGTGGCTAAATCCAGGAAAGCCAAAGTTCCAACAGCTGGGCCTAAAATAGTATATTAGTGATCATACAAAATATTTTGCCGTGACTCTTATGTGGGTGATGTTAAAAATATTTGTTGGTCTGATGTCTTTCATAAGGGACATGCAGACATTGCTTCTTCCAATTATTGATAAACATGCACCTGTTAAGATACTAACTGTTAGAAGTGTTAAGCCTCCATGGATTGATGAGGAAATTAAAAACTGTATGGTTGAAAGAGATGGGGCAAAAGAAGTGGCTTATAAGTCTGGCTGCACATCAGACTGGCTGATTCACTGCAAATTGAGAAATGATGTGACTAACCTCAACAAAAACAACAAGAAACTGTAATATGAAGCCAAGATCAATGACAAAGAATGATGGAAAAAGCACTTTGGAGTACTTTAAATGAAATTATGGGCAGAAAGACAAATTCAACTCCTTTCATCGAATCAAGTGGCTCAATCGTCACAAAACCGTTTGATGTTAATGATTA